>NW_006203786.1:393625-402661 GCF_000334495.1 Tupaia belangeri chinensis
AAGAGTGGTCATTATCTCCCAGTTTTCCTCACAGGCTGCCCTTTGCTGATCCTCTGCTGGTGAGAACAGGTTTCTGTCATGGTCTTTGCTCACACTGATAGGTGTTTCTGGGTTGTTGGCCTCTTCAGCTTTGAGTCTTAGACATAGGAGACAAAAAAGGACACCCAGGAAACGCAGTGCTCTGCCACTCTGTAGGTCCTGAGGGCCTCTAGCCATTCTGCCTTATTATTCCCATCTTTCTTTAGTTGTATATAATATTCAGGATTTTTATGGAGAGGAATAGGGATAATTATATCTATCCCATAGATAGTCTCAGAAGCAGAAGTCTTATCCCCTCCAATTTTACTGTTTATCTATAGGAAGTGCTATCAACATCAGCTTTCAATATAATTTGTAAGTGGAGGTAATGAAGAGTGGGTTAGGCATATGCCAAGACAAGATTCTGAGGGCAGCAGACTGATGTTCTAAAAAGAAACACAGCATTTCAGAATGCTCTGCCACCCTGTTGATGAGCTGTGGCATGGATAAAAAATTGATCCATGTTCCTGAGAAGTACCACGGATGCAAAGTGCTTAGGAAGGAGTCAGGGCTTGGACTGGCTTTCTCCCACTAATTTGATTCTGTAGAAGCATCGTTTAGGGAGATCCAACTTACCCTTAGCCATTGGTGCAGGCATGAAATCACTGGGCACTTAGAACTTCCACCTCAGTTACTTAAAAAGGTGACCACATTCTGCTGCTCTCTGAAAAGTGAACACGTACTGTCCGCTGAGACGCTGTCTTGGCCAAACCGAATTACCATGGGAGTGAGCATCTCTTCTCTAGCCTTATTTTACTTTGCTGTAAAAATATTTGATATCATTTATGGGACATTCTGTATTTCATCCAATAAATTTTTCACGAGACACTTCAATAGCCTTGTAAAGAGATCGTAGTTATTCTATTCTGGATTGTCTGAAGCAGCTCCAAATTCTGGTGGTCCTTTGTTTTCAGGGCTTAGCACACGCACCGTCCTCATTGATTCCTCCTCCCTTTGGGACAAACTGCTATCTAGTCACACGTGAGCTCCAAGCCAAAGTGTGAGGTCTCATGCCTGTGCAGGCTCCAGAAATGCCTGGTACTTAGAGATGCTTCATGAATAACCGTGACAAAACAGGGCCTTCCACTTTCAGGCTGCTTCCCACAGATCTGTCACACTGGGATCCTGGTAGGCCCTCAGGATCAAGTTTCTATGTAATAGATGGATGGGTGAATACATAGATAGGAGGATAATGCGGGTCTATGTAAAATGTCTGACTATGGAAATGTGTGCCAGGGTGATATATTTAGACCACAGCAGAATCTACGTTTTGAAATGCATACTAAGTTACACCACGTGTTGTCAATATCCTGAAAATCAGCCGGTTTGTGTTATTCTGACAAGCTAGTTTATGGGTGCATTTCTCGAATCTAAGCACAAGTTATTTCGTATTGTACACAGGCAGTATGTGAGGAAAAGCCTGCAATGGTTTCCATTTCTACTTTTTTTCCACTTGTCCTCCTTTTGTATGTCCTTCATTCCTCCATTGATCTAACCTCCAAGGTTAATGTTTAAGAAACAAACAAAAAACCCCAAACCAAAATGCAGTGCTATTAACCTAAGTATGCTAAAATGTTTCTCTTTAACAAAATGAAAGAGGATAGAATTATAGGCTTCAGTGCTTAAGGTATCCAGATTCATTTCTATTAGCTTTTTACATTTCTTTTGAATTGCCCGAGGACTCATGTATGAGAGAGAGAGAGAGAGGCAGAGAGAGAGAATAACCCGCAATGAGGTATGGTCACACTGTAATTCCCCTTCCTTCCTCATTTCTCCAGCCTGGCAGGATTCTGGGCATGCACGTGTGCCTGGTATGTTTTTCAAGCTGCCCATGGGGCCAGACTAGGACCACAGTAGACCATGTAGGAGCTGAATCCCGAATGTACAGCCTTAACCACTTACCCACTGCACTACAGCTGGTCCTCATTTCTATCCTTAGAGACCCAGGTCATGGTCTACTCCTTCCAAAGAATTTTCCTTGATCATTTTGATCTAAGAGAATTTTACCAGACCACAGTTGTCCCTTTCTCCCAATTTTTTTTTTTTTTAAATTAAGATCTATTTTCGCTAGAGGGCATGTGCACTTGCCATTGAAGAGACAGAGGGAGACAGAAAGAGAGAAATTACCCCTCGGGAGAATGACCATTCTCAATTCCTTTTCCATTCTCCTCTCAAGATTTTGGGCATACATGCACATACACCCAGAGTGAGTTTTAAGCCACTGGGTCTGGGACTTGAACCATGGTCGACTACGTGGGAGTTTAGCCTTGTAACCATTACACCATCTGCTGGCCCCTCAATTCTTTATTATTATCAGCACAGAGATGATTTTTCTCCCTATCTAGGATGTGTGCCATTCGTGTTCAGGTTCTGTTTCCGTACTCAGTTATGAGCTTTTAGAGTCTAGACAGGTTCTAGACCTCCCATAATGCCTTGCATATAGTAGCACCCCCCACACATATTATAATTATAATTTTATAAGGTAAATTAGCCTCAAAAGATACTAGTCTTTTAGACATATGTATTATGCTATAACTGGATTTTAATTCCTCTTCCCAGACTTTATCCTTTTTATTCATTAATCCTTTATATTCATTATCCCTCATCTGCCCATTAATAGAGGTAATTAACTAAAGGCCATGAAAATCTCTTGAATTAGAAGGCGAAGCCAGGATTCTTGATTACTTGCCATATTTACAGCAACAAATCTATCTTTATTATACTGAATCAATGCAGAAAACAGAAGTACTTTACTCAAACATAAATTTAAGTTTTTTGATCTAATGCTGGACATCGTGATGCAAAAATAAAGTCGATGTCTTATTCTGACTCCATTTGTATGATTAAGGAACACAACTGGCTTTAGAGTAATGCAAGATAATTAAATTATCTAGATTAGTGCCAGCCAAAGGAAATCAGGATAGACAGAATCCCCACCCAGATTCCTGAAGCCCGGCAGCATGTTCCCTTATGGTGCTAGAGTATCTATGGAGAGATTATATTGGATTATTTGGGTGGCCTAAATGTAATCATGAGAGGAAGGTAGTCAGAGTAAAAGAGATGCAGGAGAGAAGCAGAGGGTGGGGGGGTGGGATATAAGAGACAGAGAGACAGAGACAGGAAGATACCATGGTGCTGCTGTGGGAGGTCAAAGGGCACAGGAGGCCTTTAGAAGTTGGGAAAGGCAGGGGCAAAATCGCTCTTAGATGCCTGCTAAACCTGGATTTGAGAAATTCTGACTTCCCAAACTGTGAGCAGGTAAACGTATCTTGTTTTAAACTGTTCAATTTGTGGTAATTTGTTTCAGTAGCAATAGGAAACTATCACAGAAACATAATGTGAATCACAAAGGGAATTCGAAATTTTCTGCCAGTCACATCAAGCAAAATAAAAATACAAAAGGTGAGATTAATTTTAATATTTTATTTGACCAAGTAGGTTCAAAATGTTATCAATTATTGGGACCAGCAGTTGGCATAACGGCTATGTCTCTGGACTTCCATGTAATCGACCGTGGCTTGAGGCTCGAACCCAGTAGCATAAACTCACGCTGGGCGTGTGTGCGTGCGTGCCCAAGATCCCAAGAGGAGAATGGAGGAGAAGGGATTGTGGCATGACCATCCCCCCTGAGGGGTGATTTCTCGCTTTCTGTCTCTATGTCTCTCTCTTGTCTTTCTGGCGAGAACACACGCCCTATAGCAAAAAACCCTCTCCAAAAACAAACGAACAAACAAAAACCAAAAAAAAACAAACAAAAAACCCTTATCAATTATTGCATGTTTCAACATGTAATCAAAGTTTTTAAATTAATGACTTTTTATTTTTAGTTGCCAAGGGACACATGTGCTCACCAGAGAGCTAGAGGGAGAGGGAGACCCCCCGCAATGCTGTGGTCATATCTCAGTTCTTTTTCTTCCAGAGGGAGAGGGAGACCGCCCCCCCCCATGCTGTGGTCATATCTCAGTTCTTTTTCTTCTCCCTCCTGTTGGGATATTGGGTATGCACACATGTGGACCTGGTGTTTTTCAAGCTCCCAGGGCTGGGATTCGAACTGTAGTAAACCAGGAAGGATCTGATTCCATTAACCACTGGGCTACTGGTCCTGCTTTGTTTTATTTTGTGTACTTTTTTCTTACTAAGACTTAAGAATTCGGTGTGCACTTGATAGCTACAGTACATCCAGTTTGGACTAGACACATTTCCAGTGTTCAATTGCCACATGGTGGTGTCTGCTCTGTTGGGTAGCCTAGATTTAGGTCATTCAAGTACAACCCATTTTACCTCTGTCTTTTAAGTCTTCACACCAGAGTCGGGATCATCAATGGTGTTACCATCACCTGTGAGTTTGCTAGATCAAATCTCAGCACTATTGAAGTATAATTTCCGTTTTAATAAGAACCTTGAGTAATTCATTTGTTTAATACATTTTAAGAAGCATTGCTTCAGATAGTAGATAAAACTTTTTTTTGTTGTTTGCATTATCCTCATAAATTGCGTATGCATTTTGTTTTAATCACCATTCTCAAGTGGTCAGTACTTTCTGATTTTTTTGCAAAACCTTTTTGCAAAACCATTGCTGGGAAAATTCAGCATTTTCTGGGAGACTTCATCTTATTCATCTGCTCTTCACAGTGAAAGATTGCTCATGCGATGACTACCTGCAAAGGGATGAAATCTGGTCTCCCTTCAAGGTAGAATGGTGAATGAGGTTATCCCCAAAGTGCTACCGCCCACTGAGTAGCCCTGCAGTGATTCATGATAACCGTGAACAAATCGGGAGGTTATTTTCCACGACTCTGCAGAGACAGGTCTTGAGAACTCTATGATCCATGCATCATCCCAGCCCCACTGCTTGCTCACGCACATCGGAAGTAATTGTCCACAATGAGAAGGCTAGGGTGGTGGTACTTTTTCTAAATTCCTTAGAGGAACAGCATCTTTTCTCTGGGATTTTATGATATTAGCACTTGGAGCTGGGTGACTTATCAGCAAATTGAGCATAACAAATTTGGGAGTTCAGAAAATGGTAGTGGAACTATTTGACGAAAGTAATACTATTTAAAACTTCAGGCGAACGTCAATGACTGGACGAGAGAAGATGCAGAGTGTAACTTCCACAGGGATCATACTTATCCTCTGCCTGGTAACTTGTCTTTTTGTCTTGATTTCTCCTTTGGTTCAGGACTTAAGGAGTTGAGGAATGAATTCTTAACTAATATTAGGGGAGGAACAAGTTCTAGAACATATTTTTATACCTAAAAAGTACAAGAGAATGAAAAGCATGTGTGCAATGATGTGAGAAAAGTAGAAAAGCCTTAGACACCGAGGGCCAGCTGCTGGTGTGGTGGTCAAGGTGGCGGGACCCTACACGGCCAACTGTGTGGTTAGAGGCCAGGATTCCGTGGCTTTAGAAACCTATTGGGCATGTGTGTGTGTTCCCAAAATCCTGAAAGGAGAAATGGAGGAGAAGGGATTATGGTAAGACCTTTTCCTGTGAGAAGAGTGCTTTATTCCTTTCTCTCTCTCTCTCCCTCTCTCTCTCTCTCTCTCTCTCTCGTGTGCATGCTCCTTTGCAACTTAAAAAAAATCATAAGTAAAAAACCATAAATTTCTGCTTTGGGCAATACTGTAGTCTATATTTTATACATATATCTTTCTGCTACAAAACACACATGTGGATAAAATGCAAGAATTACCTTTTCAAATGTGTACATGAGACCTCAGAACCATAAAGTATAAAACCAAAAACCAAATTATTGGGTAGAGGTGGCTGCTTCAGAATTTGGCTAGCTTTTTAAAAGAAAATGTTTGTTTCAGGGCATGTAAGCAGGAGGTGGAGGCAAGTAGGAAAAAGAAAGTAAAGCCCTGGGCCCACCCTAAATTAGAAATCAAAACTGAGACCTCTTCATAAAGCCACAACTATAGAAGGATCACATTTCAATAAAAGGTAGACAACAACAACAACAAAATTAATCTGTCTATGGTTTGAAGAAGTCACAAAATCTCTCATTGAAATACTAGAGAGAAAAAACAAACAAGAATGAAAGAATTTGCATTCAAAAAGATACTGATTGACATTTTGCACCCTCAGGATAGAGAAATGGAGAATGGACATGACCATGTCTCCTTGGGGGATGCTTTCTCTTCTGCCCTCCCTATGAGGACACATGTCCTCTGGCAATTGAAAAAAAAAGAGCATTAGAGGCATTTGATAAAATTCAGAACCTATTCCTGATAAAAATGCCTAGTGAGCTAGGAATGGAAAGGAATTTCATTAAGGTTATGAAAGATATCAATAACAAGCCTCCACAGTAAGTACATACTGTGAAATGTTAGACTCATTCATTTTAAAATTAGGAATGAGATCAAATTGCCCCGTCTCTGCTTTAAAACTGTACTGGGGACCTACTCAATGGATTAAAATAGGAAGAAGAAATAAAATGTATATGAAGCACAAAGGAAGAAATAAAGTTGTTCTTATTCTCAGATGGTATGATTTTCTATATAACAAACCCAACAGCATCAGTAGTAAAATTATTAGAATTAATATGAGAGTTCAGCAAGCTTACTGGATATTGTATCAATATAAAAAAATTGCATTTCTTATTTTTTTTTTGGAGAGGTTTTTGCTACAGGGTGCTTGTGCTCGCCAGAGAGACAGAGAGACAGAAAGCAAGAAATCACTCCCCAAGGGGCTGGCCACACCGCAATCCCTTCTCCTCCATTCTCCTCTCGGGATCTTGGGCATGCACGCACATGCACCTGGTGTGAGTTTAAGCCACCAGGTCCAGGACTTGAACTGTGGTCGCCTACATGGGATTTCAGCAACATAGCCATTACGTTAACTGCTGGTCCCAAAAACTGCATTTCTTATTCACCAAGAACAGTGACAAAATACAAAAATATAAAAAGAGGCACTATTTACCATGGTAACAACAAAAATTGTTCCCAGGAATAAAGCTAATAAAAGATGCACATAAAATGTATGGTGAGAATTACAAATCTTCATTAAATTAAATTTAAAAGTTAATTAATTAAATTGTAAAATTATCTAAAGGAATGAAAAGATATGTCATATTTAAAAATAAGTAGTTTTAACATCATGAAGACATTAATGTGTGTGTGTGTGTTTATTAGAAACCTGTAGCAAATAAGAATATGGTATTAGGATAGGACAATTAAATTTGATCAGTAGGAGAATTTAAAGAATCCAGAAAAACACCCTCATATATATTTAAATGTAATAAATTATAGAGCTGATATTTCTTTGAAGAGGAAAATAATACTAGGACAATGGAGGAAAGTAAAATCCCTACTTCACATAATTTTAAGAAGATGCAGTTCCTACATAAAAGCACTAAAATTTTAGATCATGAGAGTAATGATAGAGACAGTGAATATCTGCATATAAGAAAGGATGTTGGGAGGCCAGTAGATGACATAGTGGTTATATTCCTGGACTCCCACATGGTGGACTGCAGTTTGAGTCCCGGGCCTGGTGGCTTGAAACTCGTGCTGGGCATGTTTGCCGGCACGTCCAAAATCCCAGGAGGAAAATAGAGGAAAAAAGATTGTAGCATGACTATCCCCTGGGGGAGGTTGATTCCTCACTTTGCCTCTCACTGTCTCTGTCTCTCCTTCTCTGGCAAGCACACACACTCTAAGGCAAAAACCCCTAAAAAAATTAAAAAGGTTTATTTTTAAATTTTTTCCAGAAGGTGCATGCACTCATGAGAGAGAGAGAGAGACAAGTTACTGCTCATGGGGGAAAATCACTCTGCAATCCCTTCTCCATCTCTCTCCTTCTCCTGCCATTGGTATTTTGGACATGCAGGCACATGTACCAAGATGTTTCTCAAGTCATCAGGTTCGAGACTCAAACCCTGGAGTCAGTCATTTGGGATCCAGTCTCCTTAACCACCAAGCCAAAGGCTGACCCAGAATGGATTTTTAAGACAAGACAAAAACCATAAACCACAATGAATAAATTGACAAATACAAATACATTTCAAAATTTTAAATTTTTTTTCAACAATAAATGCTGTAAGAACACAGTAGACAAGCCACAGGCTTGGAGAATATGATAGTAGTACTTTCAACTAATAAAGAACTAACATCAAGAACATACAAAGTCTATTGTCTATAAGGAAAAAAACAACTTAATAGAAAGTAGAATAAACTAAATTTCCAAAAGGAGAAATCTGGAGTTGTTGCAGAAAACCAGACGCTGAGGAATGGAAAACAGCACTCGGAGAGATTAGAACTGTTTATTACGTCAGTGGGTGTGGAGTAGTTAACACTCAAAATCGCCACCTGACTGGGGGGTTGGACATGGTCTTTTATGGGGGAACTGGGGGAACGGGAGATCTCAGGGTGGGGATTGGGCTCAGATCCTGCCCTACACAGCGTCAAAGGGAGGAGTCAGAGAAGGAGGAAATCTATTCTATTCAAGGTACCAATCCATTCAAGGTACTAACCCACCCAGAGTTTTCAGGTCTCCTTGCAGCTCCAGGGAGGGGAAGTAGGTTCGCTGGAGGGCAGAAACCTTAGACAGCTATAAGGCCCCAAGTTATTAGTCATAGGAATTTAACAGTTTGTAATGGAGACGCTCCTCCAAGATAGAGTTGCTCCTCCAAGGTGGAGTCTCATCTGCTTCAGAGTGACCAATAATACACAAAAGATCTTCAAACTCACTATTTGAGAAAATACCCCCAATACTACGACAGGTAGCAGTTGGGACATTTCCAAAATACCCACATAGCATTTCCTTTCTGTCAGGTGACCAAAGATTCAAAAATCTGAAACTGAAGAATTGAAAAAGTATGAAACACAGGAAGTCAAATAAACACTCATGAAACTGTAAAATCATACTCTTAGGAGCAATTTGGCTACATAGAGCAAAACTGCAGATGCTTGCTTTTTTTTTTTTTTTTTTTGTTAAGGGAGATTATTTCCCTA
>NW_006203786.1:406669-469086 GCF_000334495.1 Tupaia belangeri chinensis
TTTTTTTTTTTTTTGGAGAGGTTTTTGCTACAGGGTGCTTGTGCTCGCCAGAGAGACAGAGAGACAGAAAGCAAGAAATCACTCCCCAAGGGGATGGCCACACCGCAATCCCTTCTCCTCCATTCTCCTCTCGGGATCTTGGGCATGCACGCACATGCACCTGGCGTGAGTTTAAGCCACCAGGTCCAGGACTTGAACTGTGGTCGCCTACATGGGATTTCAGCAACATAGCCATTACGTTAACTGCTGGTCCCAAAAACTGCATTTCTTATTCACCAAGAACAGTGACAAAATACAAAAATATAAAAAGAGGCACTATTTACCATGGTAACAACAAAAATTGTTCCCAGGAATAAAGCTAATAAAAGATGCACATAAAATGTATGGTGAGAATTACAAATCTTCATTAAATTAAATTTAAAAGTTAATTAATTAAATTGTAAAATTATCTAAAGGAATGAAAAGATATGTCATATTTAAAAATAAGTAGTTTTAACATCATGAAGACATTAATGTGTGTGTGTGTGTTTATTAGAAACCTGTAGCAAATAAGAATATGGTATTAGGATAGGACAATTAAATTTGATCAGTAGGAGAATTTAAAGAATCCAGAAAAACACCCTCATATATATTTAAATGTAATAAATTATAGAGCTGATATTTCTTTGAAGAGGAAAATAATACTAGGACAATGGAGGAAAGTAAAATCCCTACTTCACATAATTTTAAGAAGATGCAGTCCCTACATAAAAACACTAAAATTTTAGATCATGAGAGTAATGATAGAGACAGTGAATATCTGCATATAAGAAAGGATGTTGGGAGGCCAGTAGATGACATAGTGGTTATATTCCTGGACTCCCACATGGTGGACTGCAGTTTGAGTCCCGGGCCTGGTGGCTTGAAACTCATGCTGGGCATGTTTGCCGGCACGTCCAAAATCCCAGGAGGAAAATAGAGGAAAAAAGATTGTAGCATGACTATCCCCTGGGGGAGGTTGATTCCTCACTTTGCCTCTCATTGTCTCTGTCTCTCCTTCTCTGGCAAGCACACACACTCTAAGGCAAAAACCCCTAAAAAAATTAAAAAGGTTTATTTTTAAATTTTTTCCAGAAGGTGCATGCACTCATGAGAGAGAGAGAGAGACAAGTTACTGCTCATGGGGGAAAATCACTCTGCAATCCCTTCTCCATCTCTCTCCTTCTCCTGCCATTGGTATTTTGGACATGCAGGCACATGTACCAAGATGTTTCTCAAGTCATCAGGTTCGAGACTCAAACCCTGGAGTCAGTCATTTGGGATCCAGTCTCCTTAACCACCAAGCCAAAGGCTGACCCAGAATGGATTTTTAAGACAAGACAAAAACCATAAACCACAATGAATAAATTGACAAATACAAATACATTTCAAAATTTTAAATTTTTTTTCAACAATAAATGCTGTAAGAACACAGTAGACAAGCCACAGGCTTGGAGAAAATGATAATAAAGAACTAACATCAAGAACATACAAAGTCTATTGTCTATAAGGAAAAAAACAACTTAATAGAAAGTAGAATAAACTAAATTTCCAAAAGGAGAAATCTGGAGTTGTTGCAGAAAACCAGACGCTGAGGAATGGAAAACAGTACTCGGAGAGATTAGAACTGTTTATTACGTCAGTGGGTGTGGAGTAGTTAACACTCAAAATCGCCACCTGACTGGGGGGTTGGACATGGTCTTTTATGGGGGAACTGGGGGAACGGGAGATCTCAGGGTGGGGATTGGGCTCAGATCCTGCCCTACACAGCGTCAAAGGGAGGAGTCAGAGAAGGAGGAAATCTATTCTATTCAAGGTACCAATCCATTCAAGGTACTAACCCACCCAGAGTTTTCAGGTCTCCTTGCAGCTCCAGGGAGGGGAAGTAGGTTCGCTGGAGGGCAGAAACCTTTGACAGCTATAAGGCCCCAAGTTATTAGTCATAGGAATTTAACAGTTTGTAATGGAGACGCTCCTCCAAGATAGAGTTGCTCCTCCAAGGTGGAGTCTCATCTGCTTCAGAGTGACCAATAATACACAAAAGATCTTCAAACTCACTATTTGAGAAAATACCCCCAATACTACGACAGGTAGCAGTTGGGACATTTCCAAAATACCCACATAGCATTTCCTTTCTGTCAGGTGACCAAAGATTCAAAAATCTGAAACTGAAGAATTGAAAAAGTATGAAACACAGGAAGTCAAATAAACACTCATGAAACTGTAAAATCATACTCTTAGGAGCAATTTGGCTACATAGAGCAAAACTGCAGATGCTTGCTTTTTTTTTTTTTTTTTTTTTTTAAGGGGGGTTTTTTTCCTCAAGGGCCTTGGCTTTGAGAGGTTTTTTGCTATAGGGCGCATGCACTTGCCAGACAAACAGAGAGAGGCAGAGAGACAGAAAATGAGAAATCACCCCCCCACACACACACCCTGCGGAATGGCCGTGCTGCAATCCCTCCTCCTCCTTTCTCCTCTTGGAATCCTAGGCATGCACACACATGCGCCTGCATGAGTTTTAAGTCATCAGGTCTGAGACTCAAACCATGATCTACTACGTCGGAGTCCAGTGATGTAATCATTACGCCATCTGCTGGTCCCTAGACACTCACATTTTAAACCAAGCAGTACCACTGCTGGTGTACACCATGAAGAAACTGGCACATACACTCATAGAGATACGGCTCTCTGTGGTCAGCTCTTGGGTACCTCTGAAGCCATTTTCCATTGCTCCTCCTCTCACTCAGTCTGCCTCCACACTGGCTTCTTCGTTCCTAGAATATACCAGGCACAGTTCTACCTCAGGGCCTTGTTCTTTCTGTTCCCTCTGCCTGGAATACGCTTCCTCAGGTATCTCCCTGGCTCCTTAGTATTTCCTTCCCATTTTTACTTGGATGGCAAGTTGTCTTTGCAATCTTCCGGGCTTCTCTATTGCCTATCCCTTTCCTAATTTTTAAATGCTTACATTGGCATTTATTAACATAATACACATGGTATATGCTTAGTTATGGAAGTTTATAAGGATTTTGGTTTTTCTTTTCCCAAGTCGGTGTCCTTAGTACTTAGAGCAATGCCTGATTCAAAGTAGGTGCTCATTCTTTTTCACATGAATCACTGTGCATAGAAATGTTTACTATAGCATTGTTTGTAATCCTTCTGGTATTCATGAAATAGGGTAGGACAAATAATATTCCCATTAGCATACTGAAAGGAAACAGATACAAGGGGTTAAGGAGTTTGCCTGAAGTTGCAGGACAGGTATCCAGCAGCGTCTCTCATATACAAGTCTGTTCTATCCCGGACTTAAATAAGTTGCACACTCTAATACGTTCTAATAAGGAAAATGTTTGTATGACCTTTGATTTATTCCCTTAAATATTATGGAATATCCTAGACAATGCATTTCTTTGGAGAGAATTTTCGTATTTATTTAATAAACAAGAATTACTTCAAGAAAAATTGAATGCAAAAGCCTCTCAGTCAGGCTTACCCTGATGTATATAGGGAAAGTGATGACCTTACTGTGAACTTGACTAATGAGGATTTTTTTTTTTTTAAGGTTTTTGCTATAGGGCATGTGCGCTCACCAGAAAGACAGAGAGAGACAGAGAGATAGAAAGCGAGAAATCACCCCCCAGGGGGGATGGCCACGCTGCAGTCTCTTCTCCTTCATTCTCCTCTTGGGATCTTGGGCACGCATGCACATGCCTGGTGTGAGTTTAAGCCACTGGGTCAGGGACTCGAAGCACGGTCATCTACGTGGTAGTCCAGCGACATAGCCATTACGCCAACTGCTGGTCCCACAAATATATAATTATATACCTAGCCTGTATGATCTATTTGTGAAAAACTTTTAAATAAATAGTATAGTGGAAAAAATACTTGGAACTACATTCCCCAGATATAACACTGTGGCTGTCTCTAAGTTTCTATACTGCAAATTCTGAATACCTAATCTGAAGATTAATATTAATCATACGGAGTTTTACTATCATGGGAATGTAAGCAGTAAACTCAAGGGGTCAGAAGATCTTCAAGCTTTGCGTGCTTTCTAACTGACTTGCTGCTAGGGAGCGGGCATTATTTTAAGACAAAGCACCTGTGCTGGACAATGGCTGGATGGTAAAACATAGTGCCCTGCGAGGCTGACCCATGTAGGAAGGTTGAGTTCTGGACAGAAGACCTCTCTGAGCATGCTGGGCATGTGCCTATGACGTGGGGCTGGCAAGTCCGGGGGTGGACCATGGTATTAAGACTGTTGCCGATGACTGTCTCTCCTGATGGGAGAAATAAACAGACTGTAAAAATTCATCTTTAGGGTCAACCAGCTGACATGCTGGTTAAGGCAGCTGGATCCCATAGAACCAACAGTGTGGTTCAAGTCCCAGGCCCAGCAGCTTGAAAAACACCCTAAGTGCTTGTGCATGCATGCCCAAGATCCTGAGAGGAGAATGGACAAGTATTGTGGAGTGGTCATCTCCCTTGAGGAGTGCTTTTATACTCCCCCTGCCACGCTCCCATCTCTCTTCAGTGAGCACAGTCTCCCTATAGTAAATTTAAAAAATAAAAAAATTCATTTTTGGGGGAAAAAAAAGAAAAAGAACAGCATTTGCATGATGCAGTCTTTTTATTTTTCTTCCTCCCAAGTAATTGACTTATAATATCTCTGTTAAAACAAACATGTCTAAAGTTGTCCCATCCCAATTCAAACCTCCACACTTCCCGAATAAAAGTATACATGGGAAATATTTGTCTTTTCCTGTACAGCTTGTCAAATCTAGATTTAAGAGTTTAGAAGTTTGACATGAGGAATAAAGGATTTGGGCCGCAGTCTAGCTGAGATATCAGAGTGGGCTGAGGTCACAAAACCGGAATGGAGGAGAGGGAAAGAATTCTAGCAGCTGTAGCATCAAGTTCATTAATGTCTCTCAGTATACTTTTTTTGTGTTCTCCAATGTGGCTGTTTGGTAGGAGAGAAATTGTAAACAGACTTGTGAAGTCACTGTAACTTGGGAGCTTCCACAATCCTTTGGAAAGTCCCTTCTGGGCATGGACTAGGGCATTATTTAACTCCCACAGCTTGGGGTACAATTCAATGTGGCCAAGAAGATCTAAAATCTGGACATCAAAGGTCTCTACTTTGATCTATTTTGCCACTAAAGCAAAAAGCTCCAACAGATCCTGGCTGCTGAGAAAACGTAGTCTGTCCTCAGCTGTTTCCAGACATAGCTCATGGGTAAGCAGTGGGTGTCTCCCTTCCTCTAGAACAGTTTTCTCTACGTTCTTGAGGTTGGCTCCTTGAGAAAGATACTTGCCTACAGTGGAGATGGGACGATACCGTGGAACATAATTTGGTTATATTCTGTATTTTCTTTAGCAATGAGCTTTTTAGAAATAATTTTCTCATTAAGGATCGTGATTGTTTATTATTTAGCTATAATATTCCTTTTTTTTTTTTTTTTCTTGAGAGGTTTTTGCTATAGGGCACGTGCATTCACCAGACAGACAGAGAGAGACAGAAAGCGAGAAATCACCCCCTAGGAGGGGTATGGCCACACCGCAATTCCTTCTCTTCCATTCTCCTCTCGGGATCGTGGGCATGCACGCACATGCGCCTGGCGTGAGTTTTAAGCCACCGGGTCCAGGACGCGAACCGCGATCGACTACATGGGAGTCCAGCGACATAGCCATTATGCTAACTGCTGGTCCCTAGCTATAATATTCTTTTATGAAAGTAGGATATAACACACACTGATGAAAATCGAGAGCGAGTAAATCATCCAAGGACATGGTGATTGTTGGTTCAGGCAGTAAAAATGAGCAAAGGACTGAAGGAATTTAGAGTTGATTCCAAGGACGTAAAACTAAGAATTGCAAAGCCTGCGTAAGGAGCATTCTGAGACTGAGAGGTAACATTTTGAACTCCATCTCAGGAAATGCAGGGAAAGCACTTGTGTACCCTTCTATGCTTAGTTCAAGGGTATTTGATGCTCATGTGGTTTGTTAAGAGAGAATTCCTTGTGCTTTTCACAAATATAAAGCTCAAGTTTACTCTAAGGAAACAATTACTGGGAAAGGTAGAGCCACTGTGGGAGAAGGGAAAGGAACTCCTATTCTCTTATCAACTCATATTAAGAATAATGGCAGAGCTCTATTGTTCCGGAGGGACTAATTTGTCCCTTTGTTACACTGAACAGTTTGCTGGGATCCCTTGGGTGGTTGGGAAAAGTGTTTCTCAGACCACCATCTACTTAAGCCCATTAAAATGGATGTGTCCTTCAATTCATGTAAACTCATGCCTAGAGCCCTAAATTTACAAATAAAATACGGATTATTTGCATCCTGAAAGAATTCTTCACACAAAGATAAGCCACAGGATTTCTTTAAATAGCAAATTACCCTGGTGTGTTTTACAGTACAATTTCACACACACTAATTTGATCTACATGCAATATTCTTCAAGCATAGCTTGAGGTCAAGAGTGGAATGCCTGTATATTCATGATGGTTGTTGCCCCGTGGCTCTATGTCCCAGCATATGATGTTCTGGTGTCTGATGAACTATGAGAATAGCAACTTCCTGACCACTGTAGGGTTTTTAAGAAAGATACTAGCTTCATAGAAAATCTTGATTTCCAGCTGCTGTCCAGTGGAGGAAAACCCGGTGGGGAAGGAGCAAGGCAAATTTTGCTTCAGCTTTATAAGGAAAGATATTCTTCTCATTAGCTTCTGTACTGATTCATTAAGTATAGCTGTCCTGAGGTCCTCCCCCTCACTGAAATGCTTGCAGAGTTTTGTTTGCCATAGGGCATGTGCACTGGCTGGAGAGAGACAGAGAAATAGTGAGAGGGAAGTGAGAAATCATTCCCTGGAGGGACAGCCATGCCAAAGTCCTTCTCCTCAATTCTCCTCCTGAGATTCAGGGCACACATGCACACATGCTGGGTGTGATTTTCAGGCTGCTAGGTCTGAACTAGAACTGTGCTTGGCCATGTGGGAGGACCATGCCTTAACCACTATGCCTTCTGCTGGCCCAGTACCTGCAGATATTTTTGACTTAAAGTGAGGGTCATGAAAAATGACAAGGGATGTTACTAAACTCATGTTACTAAATGAGACAATGTGTGAGAATGCATTTTGCCAGGAATAGTATTATACACATACAGTAGTCTCCCCTTAACTGTGGTTTCATTAGCCACAGTTTTTTTTTTTTTTGGAGAAGTTTTCGCTATAGGGCACGTGCACTTGCCAGACAGAGACAGAGAGACAGAAAGTGAGAAATCATCCCCCCAACGGGGAAGGTCATGCCGCAATCCCTTCTCCTCCATTCTCCTCTCGGGATCTTGGACACACATGCACATGCACCTGGCGTGAGTTTTAAGCCACCAGGTCCGGGACGCGAACCGCGGTCGACTACATGGGAGTCCAGCAACATAGCCATTACACTAACTGCTGGTTCCCTCACTAGCCACAGTTTTATTTACCTGAGATCAACCTCAGTCCTCAAATAGTAAATGAAAAATTCTAGAAACAATTCATCAGTTGGAAATTGTGCACTGCTCTGAGTAGCATGAGGAAATTGTACTTCATCCTGTTCCATCCCACCTGGGACACAAATCATCCCCTTGTCCAGCATATCCATGGTGTTTATGCGACCTGTCCATTAGTCAGTCAGCAGCCAGCTCAGTTATCAGATTGATCCACCGTCATGGTATCCCGGTGCTTGTGTTCAAGGAACTATTTTACTTACGAATGCTCCCAAAGCACAGAGTAGTGAGGCTGGCATTTTGATATATTTGTTATTTTTAGTTATTGTTATTATTAGTTACCATTGTTACTCTCTTACTGTGCCTAATTTATAGTTAATTTTTTCATAGGTATGTATGTATGTACAGGAAAACAGTGAAACAAGGGAGTTTCAAAAAATTGCGAAAATGGAATTAAATCATGAGTTTAATTTGGTGCAAAAAATGTTTAAATTTATGCCTAATTTTCTCATAATATGTACTTTCCAAGAACTTTTTGAAAACCCCCACATAAGGTCCAAACCATTCATGGAAAATGTATACTATGAAAAAATTAAGCAGGGATTTCAACTTTTTTTGGCATTAAAGGAAACTTTTTTTTTCCTAGAGAGATTTTTGCTATAGGGTGTGTGCTTATTGGAAAGATAGACAGAAAGTGAGATATCACTCTCCCCGCCCCCAGGGGGGATGGCCATGTCAAAATCTCTTCTCCCCCACTATGTTCTCAGGATTTGGGGCATGTAGACACCCACGCCCGGCGTGAGTTTCAAGTTGCTAGGTCCAGGACTCGAACCATGGTTGGCCATGTGGGAATCTAGTGATGTAACTGCTATGACATCTGCTGGTCCCAAGAAACTCGGGCTTTAACTCCATTTCCCCCCAAACTTTTTGAAGTCCCCTTTTATGTATAGTGTATATCTATCTAGGTATGTCTGTGGTTTTGGGCATTCACTGAGGGGCTTGGAGCATTCCATTGTAGGTAAGGGGTACTAGTGTATCAACAACTTATTATTCCACCTTCCTACTGTTAATCAAAACAAGAAGAAAAAAAAATCTGTTGATTCTGGTGTGTAAAGTAAATAAACATTGGGTTTGCTTCTGCTTTGAAAAGATGGCACCAAAATGAAGTCTCCAACAGAAAAATATTTTCCAAGGTATCATACTCCAATTTTGAAAAAGAGGTAATAAAGATGGTAAGCATATAAATTTATTAATAAAAATTACAGGAAGCCATTGTGTTGGACTAAGATCCTGCTGTAAGCCCCCAAAGACCAGACCAGAATGGAGTCACTCTTGTTAAAATACCACATCACTGAACTATTAATAATACTTGAAGGAAGCTGACAGATTCCAAAATAGACCAGTTTTTCCTGGTAGATTCTAGTCTACTTGAGTCAGTCCTATTAGGAAATAAAACTTACACACATCTTGTGTGACTTTCTTAGAAACGTGTACCTGAAACAGCTCAAGATGCTACCTGGATTCATTGGACTGTTTGTTTTACAAACATCCTTACTGACCAAACACATTCCTCCTTTACCTCCCATCAGTAAACCTTCAAAATGTCTCAGTTAACAATGTGCCAGACTCACCGTCTCCACACTTTGCTGAAGATTAAGCAAAGTGACTTCAAGTGACCACCAGGTCACCCTGATCTCTTTATCACAGAATTTGGCCAATGCCTGCTATTCTAGACTCCTCACTGTTCTCGCCTCCCATTCAAAACTTTTGCCTTTAAAATCATCCAGAAATCTGCAAGACTCAGTGAA
This sequence comes from Tupaia belangeri chinensis, assembly GCF_000334495.1. NCBI lineage: Eukaryota > Metazoa > Chordata > Mammalia > Scandentia > Tupaiidae > Tupaia > Tupaia belangeri. The sequence goes on from NW_006203786.1 coordinate 415,982, forward strand.
CAACATTCAGGATGGTTCTAATACCGTGTCCCTGGGCGATCAGCCTCAGTCGTGGCCCTAATGAACTCTTTTGCTTTACTTACGTTGCCTGAGCATGCCTCTTAGGTTAACAGGCTCATTAACCGAAAAACTGATGGGATGGAACAAGATTCACACATCAAGACAGAGCTGCCCTGTGATGAGCATGGCTGGAGTCCTGCTTCCATCTGCTCCCCAGCCACGGAGCGAGGTGCCCAATGAACTGTCCTGCAAGGGCTGCAGGCCTCTCAGTATTTTGAGCACAGCTTACCAGCAGGAAAACTCATTAAGCAGCAGGAAACAAAAACAAAAAGGATAATAAGTGAAGGGGGGCGGAGACTGGAGAGCCATGGGGAAAAAGAGAGAGGTGGGGATTTTAAAGAGCGAGATCAATGATGAGAATAAAACATGAAATGATGCAAGGAAAAAGAAACAGGGAGACGGGGTGTAGAGGGACTTAGAAAAAAGAAACTAGAAAGAAAAGTGATTCAATAGGATAAGGATAAAGAATGATACAATCAGAAAACAAATCTAAACAAAAGCAAGTATTGAGTGTATTGGATGTAAAGATGCCACAAGGGTCAGAAACTTTCCACTTAATTAACAAAACAATGGGCCAGAAAGCTACCTCCTGCCAGGCAGTTGCCATTTTAGGAGTAGAATTCACTCTCATAAGCCATTAGGCGCCATCAGTGAGCAGAACGCAACACTAACTCCCGGTCCAGCCTCCCATTGTTCTGGCAGAAGTGCACCTTTCAAGGTTCTTAACTTACACCCAGGAGTGGTTCTTTATTCTGACCATTTGTAGTTATTACAGTTAGATTTTGTTCTAGGATTCCATAGTACTATTGATAAGGGAATTTGTGCCCAAAGAGCTTGCCATTATCAAAATCTGTTCTCCATTGTTTTATATTCTGAGACCAGTAACCACATGGGGACCGTATTCGAAGATTAAAGAACTTCTTCTTTGAGCCTTCATTATCAGACAAATGAAACTGATTCATCAAGCAGGGCCAGTGTGTACCTTATTTCTTATTCAGGCTATTAGATATGAATGGATAGGAGACGAAGATGACTTATGGAGTGGAATGAGTCTCCTTTTACTCATTTATCTACAATAATCGGTCATTTAGAAATGTTAAATTTTTCTTGGGTTGAAGCCAAATGTCCCTAACATTTGACACGAAGGTTTATCACTAAAATCATTGTTTGTATGACTCTGTGGCAAGCATAAAAATACTCCCGTCTAAAACATAAATCAGAAAAGTTGATGACTCTACTAGAGATTGGAAAGTGGGGCTTGACAGGGAAGAGTATGAAGGAACTCTCATGGCCGACGGTGATGCTAAGAGAGAATTTAATATAATAAAGGATACTAAATGCTAATAGCAGTTACAATCACACAGAGGCATATGTTTGATTAAAAAATTGATCCTTCCAAAAAAAAAAAATAAAGAAGACCTTAGTAGATGAAAGAAATGGAACAGATTTAAACTCATTATAGACTTCAGATTTGTACATTTTTAAAAATCATTATTTAATTTTTAATTTATTCATTCAGTTATTTTAATTTGACCAGAGAGAGAGGGAAAGTAAGAAAGCAAGCCACCGGGTCCAAGACTCACACTGTGGTCAGCCATGTGGGAGAGTCCAGCACCTTAACCACCATACCACCTGCTGGTCCCAAGATTTGTACATTTTATCACATGTAAATTTTGCATGAAAATCTGTAAACAAATATTAAGTTCTAATAAATGATATGCATGCTGAAGTATTTGGAGGGAAGTGTTTTGATATTCAGATTTTGAAATGTGTAAAGCAGTGGTTTATTGATATCCAGAAGGATATATACAAGGATAGACTTGTGACAAAGCAAGTACAGTAATATATTAATCATGCAATCCAGAATATGGACGTATGGGTGTTCACTCTAGAATTCTCCCAAGTTTGGGACTGGGTTGTCGTGTAGCAGTTATGCACCTGGACCCACATGGGAAAAGTCCTGGGTTTGCACCTGGCACTTCCCTGCATGAGCTGGGCCTATGCACTGTGCCCAAGATCGGGCTGGCCTGCAGTAGGGTGTGAAGATGCTACTGGGAATGCCTCTCTGTATTTCTCTCTCTGAGAGAAGAAATTAAATAAACTTTAAGAAGAAATTAATTAAATTCTCAAGGTTATTGTATGTTTGAAAGTTTTCATGAAAAGATGAAAAAAAAAAAAAGACCCAAACCTCTCATCTTGAAAACGACTGTACTGAAGTTATCTCTGTACTCTAATATGAAAGAAATTTGAGTTGACATTGGGGGCCTTGAATGCAAATTAGAGACCCAGGCAGGAGTTCTCCATCTGAACAGAGGAGCGTCTCTGACTTGAGAAGTTACTTCAGTTCTGAGAAAGATATTCTTTGGAAAAAGTACCAAGCACTTGCTATCTTACCTTGCCCCATCCCATTGTTTTGTTCTTTAGGACATTCCCTTGCCTATTCCTTTTGGGAGAAGCACAGAGCTGAAAGGGCAGTATGAAAAGTAACACTATTGTATTATTATTATTATTACTTCTTTTTTAAGAGAAATTTTTGCTATAAGGCATGTGTGCTATCTGGAGAGACAGACAGAGAAAGTGAGAAATATCTCCCCCACCCCAATGGGATGGCCATGCCACAATCCCTTCGCTATCTAGAGAGACAGAGAGAGAAAGTGAGAAATATCCCCCACGCCCCAATGGGATGGCCATGCCACAATCCCTTCTCCTCCATTCTCCTCTTAGGACTTCAGGCATGCACATACACACGCCCGGCATGAGTTTTAAGTCACCAGGTCTGGGCCTAGAACTGCAGTTGACCATGTGAAAGTTCAGCTATGCAACCATTATACCATCTGCTGGTCCCAACACCACCGTATTTATGAAAAGCATGTGAATGCCATAGTTAGAGATAATAAAGAATTGAAAAGGAATAAGGCCATTTCTGCCTTAATGGGAGGAGACAACAGAAAATATGATTGGATGACCTAAGAATCGATTTACCAATAGAAGACATTTGCTGGTGTATGCCGAGCTGGCTTTGTGGTATTAGTGGAGTCGGGGAGGTTGGAAATTGAGCTCATCAGGAGCTCTGATGAGAACTCTATGTGAGGAAAAGTGCCCATTGCCAGCTGTTTAATATCTGGACTTGTTCTCTTTTCCACGTCCTGAACTCATACTTCCCTCCTTAGCATCTTTCCTTAAACTCTAAGGATTTACTGACTTCTTAAATCTAATCCTCATAGTTCTTCTCCCTCCAAACTCTAATACTAAATTACAGGTATTCTTCCCAGAATCTCTTTCCTAGTATCCTAGGAACAATAAACATGATTTCTTTCTAAGAGGGCTGCTCTTAGCTCTTCTCAGAAAAGCAGAAATAGACATGGAGAAGCTATCAAGATTAAAGAAGTCACAACCTTTCAAAATCAAAGTTTCTATGCATTTTTTTTCCTTCCCCCAGATGGTTTTGGAACAATGGAGAAGTGCCTTCTGGTTTTATTCTTTAAAGAGAGTTTTCTAAACCTCTTCAAGGCTTTTAATGTTTGTCTTCTTCTGACTTGTGATGTCTGGTTTCTTCCCATGTGGACATCCCAGATGAATATGCAGAAAGAGTTTACAATGAACATCCCATTTAGGTTCCCTTGTTCTCAAATAGGTGATTGTATCTTAAGGATCCATCCCTTGGCCAGAAATGGCCATCTCAACGGTCCTCATAGCCCACCCAGAAACGGCCTCCTTAAATCTCTTCACTTGGAAAATTAGTTTGACTTGGATTGATTTTGCCTTGTATCTGGTTTTGAGACAGGCTAATTAATATCTCTTTCCTAAGGGAAAGATTACCTGCTGTAATTTTTTCTCCTTAACTCTCGGGGGCATATTATTGCAGTTTGTAACAAGGGAGATATTTTAAGGGTCTAAATGTCAGCTTCCAGGTTAGTCTGGATGTAAATTTAGATTTTTAAATGTCCACTATGCCAGTGTTATAATGGTCACTGGATAAACCAGTGACCATTCCATTCATGTCTAGTCGTTCTATGGTTTATTAAATAAGGCCAACAATGAGAATAACTCCTTGGAAAAATAAAAAGACACAGTATGAGTCAGTGTTGTGGCCTTTCCTTTCCTTTCTGTTTTTCTTTCTTTATTTTAAAAAATAATGATTTATTCAATTCCATTTATTATTTTTTAATTTGACCAGAGAGATACAGAGAGAGAGAGAGAGAAAGGGAAAGAAAGAGAGAGAGAAGAGAGAGCAAATTTCCCAAGCAAGTTCCAGGTCCAGGACTTGAACCGTGGTCAGCCATGTGGGAGTCCAGTGCTTTTAACCACCACATCACCTGCTGGCCACATATTTTTTTCTTATAATTGCCAGAAGGCATGTGTGTTTGCTAGAGATGGGTAAGTGGGGGATAGGTACTGGTGTACTTTTTTTTCACCCAGTGAGGTGTGACCATACCACAATCCCTTCTCCTTCATTTCTTTATCCTATTGGGATTTGGGGCACGTATATACATGAATTGGTACATTTTTCAAGCAGCTGGGGCTAGGGATTCAAACTATAGTTGGCCATATGGGATCTGGTTCTTTCAATCACTAGGCCATAGGGCCAGCTCCATGTTGTAGGGTTATTTGTTTTTCTTTATTTTTTTTTTTATATTCATTCACTGTGTATCATTACAGCATACCAAATGAATTTCTCCATCATGAATATACTGAATATTGGTTTGGTCAAGACATTACCATATACATTATAATCAACACATTTCTCTCCATTTTGGGTCCCTTCAATATTTTGCTTCTTCCCCTTGGTTCCCTTTTACCCTCCCCCATTTCCCACCCTCCTCTCTGCCTTCAGTATCATCATTGCTCTCCACGCTTCTATACCTTCCAGTCATTGTTTCTGCCACAGCGTGCTCACATTCGGAATATATCGAATGGGGACATACAATACCTCTCTTTCATGTTGTAGGTTTTCTAAGGCTAATTTTTATTTACAAAAATTTATTTCTTTTAAAATAGTGTATCCTGTGTGCGAAACATAAATGAGTTTTGTACCTTTATAAAAATGACTGCGTAAGATGTAAAACACTTTTAAAGGAGGTTCTCTGCCATGGCACGTGTCCTAGGTCTTGAAGACAAAGTCACCATAGCAATAGAAACAGACAGCCCAGGTCAAAACTTGTTTGTGGTTTTCTGATTTGAAGTACAACAAAGCCTAAGTATCATTTTTTTCTTATGATAAGGATGGTTATAAATTTTAGGTCAATTGTAGCCTTTCAATAGAGAAGAAAAGCTGAATTAAAAAACCAGACCTTACACCCACTTCCAATATATACCTACATGTAAAGACACACACACACACACACACACACACACACAGAAGTTACTCATCAAGAGAGGGCAGTTAGATTGATTATAAATTACCCAGCATAATTTTTACCAAATGACACTTAGCTTTTGCTGAGTGCCTAGTTCCCACATACTGTGACCATTAGAAAACCACTCAGTTTTAAAAAGTAGATGTTTTCATCTCTGAACCCTGCATAATCAAAGCCAAAAGTAAAAAGAAATGTATCAGCTGCCAAACAGCAGCCAGTCTAATGAGCACAAAGACCATTAGGAAATGGACAAACAAAATTAATTCTCAGTGGGAGCTTCACACTCTTCCAAGTGCATATCCTCGACTTCATTAACCTCCTACTATGACTAGGGCCAGAGTCACTATCAATACTGGATCCTTTTTGTGTCTTCTGGTGGCCAGAGAGGGTAACTAGCCCTACTCGAGGACCTTGATGGAAAGTGTTGAAATGGTACTATTCAGAATCCATTTAAGCCTTTCACTTAAAATAGAATGGGTACCAGAAAATGGGTACACATGCAGAAAGTAAGTGCCTTTTTTTTCCCCAAAAAAGTTTGTGTGTATGTGTGAGTGTGTAGTTGGTAAGTATAAATTTTATTCTCATTCTCCTTTTTCTTAAAACTTGTATGTATCTACATCAATTTAGATCCCTTCCTTTTCCTCTCCATCTCCTAGGATGGCAAATGCCTTTTGATTCAATTAAGGAACTTAAGGGTAAAAGAAAACAGAAGAAACTGGACCTAATATTTGTCACAGAAATTTGAGAAACAACTGGAAGTGCCCTAATTACAAAGGTATTAGAACTAAAAGAGCAATTGGGGAAAGCGAGGCAGCCCAGAGATGAAGCGTCAGGAAGACACAGCCACTGCTAAGGCTGGAGACAAGGGGAAGAATTGGTGTACCCAAGCCAGGAGCAGAGGCCACTCAGGTGAGACTGGAGACATAGTGGATGCGCCTAGAGGAAACTGGAGCCATGAGGGGAAGGAGCTGTTGCTTGGGAAGCCAGCACAGTGTAGTGAGAGGAGGAGCAATACCAGCCTCTCACTTCCTTTTGTATCCTATGCCCTTCCAGGGACTCCCATTGGCTAAACCTAGCTGGAAGCTACTTGGCAAAGGCACTTCCTCATTAATCTGATTCTCCAGGGTTGGCTCTCCAGCAGTGCTGGCGAAACATGGGAGAGTGGGAAATGTACTTAATGAGACAGACAACAAAAGCCCCGGTCAGTCGTTACTCTCTTTCCACTGCCCTTCCTCAAAGTCCCAATTTATACGAAAGCTCTTCCATGCATAAATATGTTAGGCCACACAGGCGCAGTATTTGCAATGTTTCATCTGTGGTTTCCTGGCATCCAGTTTTTATTCAGAACAGCACAATCAGGATTTAGTAGATGTGATAAATTCTGAAAAAGCAAGTTGCTTAAAAAATATAGTTACCATTACATAAGGGTGAGAGCAAGAGGAATGTTTAAATAAAACATGCACACAGGGGTTAAAATTCTATGAACTGGGGCCAGCAGGTGGCATAGTGGTTAAGGCACTGGACCCTCACATGGTTCAAGGCCTGGACTCAGTGGTTTGAAAATCGCACTGGGCACACACATGGGTGTGCCCAAAATCATAGGAGGAAGATGGAGGGGAAGGGATTGTGATGTAGCTATGCCCCTTGGGGGCTGATTTCTCACTTTCCCTTTCACCGACTCTCTCTTTGTTTCTCTCTGTCAAGCACATGTGCCCTATGGCCAAAACCGGAAAACAAACAAACAATTCTATGAATTAAAATAAAGTTCTATTTATTAAAATCCTATTTTCTTTTCCTAGGAAGAGTCATTTAATCATTCAAAATACCAACACAGGCTATACATTGAACATCTCGACAATAATAATTCCTTGCTAGGAAGAAACTCAAAAGTGATCTCATTACTGAATCTGAACACAATCTTTGCGTGGAAGACTGAAATAAAAAAGACAATCTTTTCCTCTCATCCTTCATAAAACAAACAGGTAGGTTTTTCTTCTTTTTCATGTCTTCCGTTCACTTTTTCCATTTGAATGAGTGCTTGTTAATATTATCTGCTTTATTTGCCCATATTAACCTAGTTGTGTTTTCAAGATTTCACTAAAGCACGTATCCAAATACCTTTTATTCGCCTGAAAACAGTTGTAATTGGCAATGTTGGTTTATCAGAAAGGAAAATCATTTTCCTTGCCTGCACTTAATAGGTATTGTCAGCCACGCACTGCCTTTCAGTTTTGTAATTTGTAATGTGGTATGATGGCACTTTTTGACAGTAACTAAAATGATCTATGGCCATAAAGATATAGTCTCATGGTTATAAGAAAGATTTATGATTCTGGTTATAAAAGATATTTTACTCCTCAGCAACATTATAGGCATGGCTGAAAGCCCAACGAAATCGAAATAAATGTACAGAATGAGCAAGCTTGTCAGGTAATAAAGGAAGTTCTTCAAATCAATGGTAAAGTTACATAAGGGGTGGGACTTATAATTTTAATGCTACTATATATTTTAATCTCTATTTCTAGATCTGAGTCTGCTTATACTTAGAAAGGTAATTTTTCTTTAAAAAAAATAACAGGAAGGCAAGAAGAATGGGGTGTTTTCAAAAAATATGAATCACAAAATCCTGTGCCCTAGCATTTGTTTCCAGGCACATGCTGACTCTATGTAAATGATGTTTCTAGAAATGTTTCTATTTAATCCCTCAGCTCTCCTGAAAAATAGTCTTTTAAGACTGAATGGACTATGATTAAACATGGAAGGAATGCTACGCTTAGATTCAGGCTTGGAAATTAAATGAATGAACCAATAAAAGCTTTTGTTAACAGAGAGAGACGATTAAGAAACTCAAGGTCCGGGACCAGCAGTTGGCGTAATGGCTATGCCGCTGGACTCTCATGTAGTTGATAGTGGTTTGAGTCCCAGACCTGGTGGCTTAAACTCACATTGGGCGCATGTGTGTGCGTGCCCAAGATCCCAAGAGGAGAATGGAGGAGAAAGGATTGCGTCGTGGCCATCCTCCTGGGGAGTGATTTCTCCCTGTCTCTGTCTTTCTGGTGAGTGCACGTGCCCTATAGCAAAAATCTCTTCAAATAAAAGAAAATCAAGGTCCAGTGCAGTCATTGTCCAAAACAGAAAGGGTTCTAATTAAAATGCAATGTGGCAACCTAAAGGAAAGAAATATCTGTTCTCGTGAAATTACTATCCCAAAAGCAAGAGCGAACGAGGTAATTTCACATTTCTCCTTTTGTAAGTATTATACAATGTCTAGCCAACAGCTCATTTTGTAAATAATTTTAATGCCATACTATAGTGACACCCACTAGGGACAACTTGCCTCCAGCCCGAGTTCTAGTACCTTTAATGTTGATTTCATGTACCAACTAATACAAATCAATTTGACCTCATGATTACATTTGTCAATTGTATTCAAATTTGTTAAATCTTCTTTAATAGAAAAACTTAGAAAAACCACAAACAACATTTTAATAGTAGTATAAAGATAACATCTCCATTGTGGTAAAATTTAATAAAAGCCACATTTAAAAAATAAACTTTAAAAGTCTCTATTGAGTAAACTAAAGGCTTTAAAATGAAAGTATTCTATAGTTAATCATTATTTTAAAAACTAACATGGAAGAAGAATTTTTATAGATTTTGATTCTACCAGAAGAAATCTGTTTTTCCTTCAGAATCAGTCTCTCAATCTTGATTTTTTTCCCCTCAGTGCACTAAAGTTGATGATGCAAAGGGATTTCAAAAAGTTTGTGGGAAAATCAAAGTAAGTTTTGTTTTGGTGCAAAAAATTGAAAAATTTGTGCATGGGTTTTCATAATACACATTATGTATAAGGGAGAAAAAGCATTCAAGTTTATAAAAATAACTACTGTACAGCAAAACCATTTTAAGTGATTCAATTGAAAAAACCGCACAGATGGCATTTAGTATGGTGTATCTTATCATAAACCATCGTCTAGTTTGGCATACTCTTGGTGTTATCTGTTGAAGTTTTTTTGTAGTTTTATCAACTGCGTTAGGGAGAAATGTTCACCTGTTGAAATATCCATTTTATAAATAATAATGTGATTGAATGTATGGAAGAAAATGAAATGAAAAAAAAAAAATTAAAAAAAAAGAAAAAAAAAGCCAGTGAGATGCCTCTGAATAGAGGGGGAAAAAAGTAAACCTCGTCAAGGCAGGATTCTGTATGGAATCTCTTTCTTAGTCACTGTGAGCATCTGAATTCAGATAGTAATGGGATAACAGTGGTCATTACATTTTTGAAGGTCATGGACTTTTTCAAAAACCAGATAAAAGTTTTAGAACTTCTCCCCAGAAAAATGCTTAACCGACATTCACATCAAACTTGATATAAAACTTCAATTCACCCAAACGTAAGAGAGTCTGCTGATTTCATATGGATGAACCCTGATGTGTTAGTTCACTTGAAGGGATTCCATAGCCTGAGATTTAGTGAAAACAATTCACTGAAAGTAGATATAATTTATGGAATGAACAAATATATAGTTAACTCCCAACACTTACTGCTTACTTATAATAACTAAAATAGATAATGCAAGTGATACTAACTTCTAATTTATTGGTCTAGTCCACATTTCTCTTATATGATTTGCCTTAACCATTTTCCCCTTTATTGGTGGTGTTGATGGTGGAGTGTGTGAGTGTGTGTGTGTGTGTGTGTGTGTGTGGTGTTTTACATGGGGTCTCAGTGTGTTGCAGTCCTCCTGTCTTAGTCTCCTGAATACCTGACACTTATGCCACTGCGCCTGACTTTTTAGGGTGAGGCAGGTACCAACCCTGGGCCTCCATGTGGCCTCAGCCTGCTGAGCAGCAGCATCCAGAGCACCCTACCGCAGCTGGAACTGGCTTAACTTCTCTTTTAAAGATTTTATTGAAAGTTATTTATTTATTTATTTATTTAAATTTAACCAGAAAGGGACAGAGTGAGGGAGAAAGAGAGAGAGAGAGGGAAAGTGAGAAAGCAGCCACCAAGTCTGGGACTCGAATCACAGTTGTGCCACTGCTAGTCTTGTTGTAGGCTTGTATCTGTTAGGATGCCAATTCCTTGTTCTTTTGTTTTGTTTTTGGTTTTTTTGGTCTTTTGTCCTCCCCCCACCTCATAGTTAACTCAGCCTCTGCAACTGTAATTATTTACAATTCAACTTATGTATAGAATTAGATTTCATTGATTTTCCTATGTTTTTTTTCCCCAGTATTCGAATTACAACATGGAGCTAGATTGCACACAAATTTAAATATAACTACAAAACATAACATTATCTTACTCATAAGACTTAAATATTGGAAACAGAAAGCTTTTACTTTCTATATGGAAGTGGAATGGCAAAATACCATGTAAACACTAAGCCAAAGAAAGATGGATTGTCTATAAGAATATCAAATAATGTAGTCTTTAAATAAAGGACTAAAAAAGATATATTTCATATTATTAAAAGAACTCTCCTCCAGAATCTAGAACAATTAAAATAAGAACTAAATCTGGTAACACACTGAAAACTTATGATACAAAAAATCAGACTAAAAGAAGAAAAGGTATTTCCAAGAGCATAATGAGAGAGTTTAATAACTTCATTCAGTAAATAATGGAGCAAGAAGTAAAACAATTTAAACAATGCAAAGGATTAGGAAAGCACAACTAACATTGTCATTGTGTTAAGAAGGCTAATTAAATTAATCTAAGTCAAATCCAGCAGGCTGAGGAAGAAAACACAGTAAATTAAGCCTTCCTCATATACACAGTAAGAAGGATAATTAAAAATAGAAATAAATGAAATGAAAAACAAATATATACGAGGAGGAATCAGCAAAGAGATGATTTTTTGAAAACACAAATAAAGTTGTCAAACATGGGTTCTATGGCCAGGTAAGTTCCTGGTAGGCTTGACTCTTTCACATATAACAGTATAACTTTGGATAAAAATATAAAATACCAACAACCTGAAGTCATTGGAGAGTGAACAAAAACAAACAGATTTTGGAGGGAAGCTTTTTGGGAGATGGGAATGATGCAATGAGTTCTCTGGTTTTATGCCTTTTAGCCCAAGAATAGGCTACATCAGAGCTCCCTGGGTAGATTAGTTTGCTCAGCCTACCATAACAAAGACCATAGCTTGGTGGCCTTAACAACAGAAATTTATTTTCTTACAGTTCTGGATACTGGAAGTCCAATATCAAAGTACCTGTAGAATTGGTGTCTATTGAGGGCTTTCCTCTTGGATCACAGACAGCTTCCATCTCCTGTATAATTATATGACCCCTTTCTGTGCATGTGCAGAAAAAGAGCAAGAAAATTCCCTGATATCTATTCTTATAAGGATATTACCCTATTGGATAAGGACCTTGCCATTATGATTTCATTTAACCGCAATTACTTCAGTAGAGGCCCCATCTCCAAGTACAGCCACACTAGGGGTTGGAACTCAGATATATGAATTTTTGGGAAACACATCCACTTCATAACACTGGGGTTGCTATAATTTTAATAGAATTTTTTTTTTCTTTGAAGAATCAGAGAACAGAATTAAGGACAACTGCAATTAAAAAATTGAGTGGGATGTCTCAGAAAGGAGAATACCTGAGTAGAGAGAAGGCCTAAGTAGGGAAGCCTCAAATTCTGTGAATAGCTTTGCCCAAATTTCTAGCTGACTACTGAGAGATGCATGCCAGAGACAGACTTCAGGTAAGAATAGAAGGTTGAACTGAACTTTGAGCTGCCACCCAAATGGGAAGTGTAATCTCTTTTTCTATGCTCTAAAAGAATTTGTAAAAAACTGGGTTTGTTTCTCCCTTAAATGTTTGAAAGAATGCAATCTTTGGAAGCCATCTTAATCTGAACTTTTCTGCTGGCCCCCAACATCTTTTAAGACTATTTCAACAAAGCATGTAATTTCTGGACAGTCTTACTCATGAACACATACGTGAAAAATCTCAAAGAAATCACAGAATAACAGAAAAGAGATAACCATACAACATGATAATGATGATTTAACTGAAGGAAAAATAAATTGGTCTAACATTGAAGACTCAATCAATAGCCTGAGCCCAAATGGCATACTTCTTAGTATAGTGGACTGCAATGCTGGAAGCCACATGCCTGGCACTGGTTTGGATACTCTGGTTGGTCTGAGAACTCAGATGTGCATGCAGGCACCCAACATCTTGAGGAGTAGGAGGACTGGGGAAGAGGAACGGCTGCATGATGAGACTCTGGTGAGGGTTCCCTCTCTTTCTCTCAAGTGCTTACTCTCTCCCTGTCATAAAAACATGATAAAATTGTCTATGTAATTCAGCATTTTAATGGGATAATTGAGAAAATCATATGATCTACTGAGATACAATGGATAGGAGAAAAGCATTTGTTAAATTCTACATCCTTTCATGATTAAAAAAAAAAGATATTAGCAAATTAGGAATAAATAAAAGTCCGTAAGCTAATAAAAGATATCTACAGAAACATACAGAAAGAAAATATCGCATTTAATGGTAAATTATTATAAATGTCCTCACCTTCCTCTCTTTCTCTTCCCCCAGGGATTGTATCAAGACAAGTATGTTCCCCATTACCACTTACATTCAAAATTTTGTTGGAGGTAGAATGAGGTGATGGAAATAAGAGATGTAATGTTTGGAAAGGAAGGGATTAAACTGAGTACTCACAGATGATATGATGACTACATATGCAAAAAACATAAACCACTAGAATTAAGAAGTGATTTTTATCAAGGTTGCAGTATATAGCTCTATATAAGCCACAACATAAGGTAAAGCAAATAAGCAACAATATCTTTTGTAATAGCATAAAAGATCAACTATCTATGAACAAACCTTACAAAAATGTATAAGGCCTCTACATAAAGATTATAAAATGTTTGAGAAAAATTTCAAAAAGACTTTAAGAAATAGAAGGACATGCTCAGTCCATGGAGAGGAAATTTTAATATTGTAAAGATGTTAATTGCTACTGAACTGACAGAGATGTAAAGCAATTCTATTATCCCAACAGATCTATATACTTATGACAAAGAAGGCACTGCCCAACAACATATAAAAAAATCTTTGCATTTATAGTGTTGGGCCAATTGGACATCCATATGAGAAATGACACCTCTTGATCATCCACAAATATTGTTTCCAGGTGGATTACTGGTTTAAATGCGAAAGTGAAGTGTTAAAATTTCTAGAATGTAACATAGAGTATCTTTTTTTTTTTTCGGAGAGGTTTTCACTATAGGACACGTGCGCTCGCCAGACAGACAGAGACATAGAGACAGAAAGAGAGAAATCACCCCCCAGGGAGGATGGTCACGCCGCAATCCTTCTCCTCCATTCTCCTCTTGGGGTCTTGGGCATGCACGCACACGCGCCCGGCGTGAGTTTTAAGCCACCAGGTCTGGGACGCGAACCGCGGTCGACTACGTGGGAGTCCAGCGACATAGCCATTACGCTAACTGCTGGTTCCCAACATAGAGTATCTTAATGATCTTGGGTTAGGCAAAGATTCCTTAACAAGAAAACAAAAGCATCTAACTCTATATGAAAAAATAGCAACACTGACTACATGAGAACTAAGCATTTCTTGGGTTGGCCCTGTAGCACAGCGATTAAGCCCTGTGCATAGGAAGCTGAATCCCACATGGCTGACTACAGCTTGAGTGCTGTGTGACCACGTTCCATTGGGAGGTGCTTTCTTTCTCCATCTTTCTCTTTCTCCCTCTCTCTTGTGGGTGTGTACACACCCTCTGGCAATAAATTAAAAAAAAAATTAAGAACGTCTCTTCACCAAAAACCCATTTCAGAGATGAAAGGCACTCTACATTATGGGAGAAGAGATCTGCAATATATATAAGCAACAAGTGACATGTATACAGTGCATAAAGAATTCCTACGCTGTCAGCAAGAAAAAGAAAATGCGATTTAAAAAGATTTTGGCAAGAAATTTAAACAGAGGTGGCGTAAGAGAATATTCAGATTGCAAGTAAACAGGAGACAAGGCTCGGTTTCCTCAGTCATCATGGAAATAAACAAATGAGGTAACACTACACAACTACCAGCATGACTAAAACTTAGGCAACCAAACCATCAGATCATAGGATGATATCGAATAACAGGAATTCATATTTTTATGGTGGCGCTCGCCTTGGAAAGCTGTTTGGTTTTCATCTCCTAAAGCTGAACATTCATATACTCTGTCGCTCAGCAATTCTATTTCTAGGTATATGCCCAGTTTGTGTCAGAATGCTCTTATGGTTCAGCCCTGTAGCCTAGTGGTTAAGGGAGCCAGATCTTGGATGGCTGACCACAGTTTAAATTCTGTCCCAGGCAGCTTGAAACATGCCAGGTATGTGTGTGTGTATGCCCCAAATACTGACAGGATGGAAAAATGCAAGAATAGCACTTCATTGAGGGATGCTTTTTTCCCCCCCCTTCCTCTCTCTTTCTGTCTATCTCTGTCTGGTAAGTGCACACACCTTTTGGCAATTAAAAAATAAAATGCTCCTAATGCACTGTTAATATTATGCTAACACTAGTAACACCCCAGACACACACACACACACAGACACACACACATATATATATATAGAGAGAGAGTCTCCTCTCCAAATTTGCTGGCTCTGCACCTGCAAATTCAACAAATGAAGGATCAAAATAGAATTAGAAAAAAACCACAAAAATAAAAATTCAAATAAAAATACAATATAAACATTTATATAGCATTTATATCACATTAGGAAGTTGATATGATTTAAAGTATATGAAGGGATGTGCATAGATTGTATCCAAATGGCATGTCATTTTATATAAGGAATTTGAGCATCCACAAATTCTGTTATCAAGTTTTCATGGATACCAGGTGAGGACTGTGTGTGTACATATGTGTGTGTATGTGTATAGACAGGTGTGTTTGTATGTGTGTGTGTATAATGTAATGCTTGATGGTATTTATTTAAAAAACCCTCAAAAACAAAACTAATCTATTGTGGTCAAACATGTGGAAGTCCAGCACACAATCACCATGCCATCTGGTGGCCTTTTATTGTGATACCAGACTGGTATACGGAAGTAGGAGCCATGACTAGAAATACTAGGGCTTCTTGAGTGCCAATGGTGTTCAATTTTTAGATTTACTCTGTGGTGGCCTGGCTGCATTCATTTTATTCATCAAGTTGTTGACTTGTGATTTATATGGATGTATGTGTCTATATAGTGCTCTAAACTCATTTCATTCCAAGTCATTCTTTTAGTATCCCACCTCAGGATATAATCCTTTAAATACAGTCAAACCAACAGAATTTATGAAAGGTCCCCAAACACCTAAATTGCTTTTTATCAGTTTTGTTGCACAAACAACTACATTGGTAATCTGCACTATTTATGTTAATTTCTTTATTTTGATCTCTGTACTGAGAGACCCAACAGATCACTCAGTGGGAGGCGGAACTCCATTCTCTATTATAGGAAGCGTAACTGAGTGGCGTAGTTCTCAAATGGCAGGTTCAGAAGTTCCTTTGTGGGCAGTTATAACTTATCATTAAGCATTCCGTCATGTCTCATGCTGAATGGACCTCTGGGTGGCACAATTTCGGCTACCACCGATTCAGTTCCCAGACTCCTTTCAGGGGAGTGCCTGCAGTCACCGGAAACAAACTGAATAGCATTTCCAAAGGCTATCTAATCGACCTTTAGCTATTACCCAACAGAGGATTTCTGCATTTCATTGCTGAGCTTACAGCTTCAATTCATTAATATAGTATTAAAATATCTCCCATGACTATGTTTTCATTTATAAACGCAAATAGGAAGGAAAGAAAATGAAAGAAGAAAACTGAAATTCCAAATATCCCACCCCCCAAAGGTTCCTGGAAGCCATTTTCACGTGGAGCGTCATTGAGATCTGAACTTCATCCATAAATTGTAGGCAGGCAAAGCTTCGGCCTTGAAAATGTGTGCTCTACATATTTCAAGGCAATTTTACAGCTCCTTTAAACTTTATTATTTCTGATTTTTTCTCCCTGAATAAACCTTGAGTTTATCAGTTTAGGAAAAGTGAACATTTTCCTTCTTACAGGGCAAATTGCATGGATCATTTGAACATTTCAAGAGGTTTCAATTCTGCTATCCAAAATTCATTAAAATTGCCTGCAAAACAGGAACACAGACTTATCTCAATTAACTTAGCTCAATCACAGAATGACAAGAGTTTTACCTGCACATTTATTCCCACCTACTCCCTCGCCTCTCCACCTCCCTGCCACCTCTTTTCTGGGCTGAGATTTGATCTGGAGAGAGAGTCATAAATCTATCAGCCACAGGGGAAATGTGTCATCTTTTCACAGAATTTGCTACAGTGGATCTATGAAAGCCCATTTAAGTAACTGCTCTCTGGGAGGTAAATTAATCAGACAGAAGAAACAGCAAAGAACAGTTGTAACTCCCCCACTTTTAATCCATTCCAAGATCCAACTGCACATCTCCCATAAAAAGCTCCCTTTACAAAAAAAAAAAAAAAAAAAAAAAAAAACATTTTAGAATGTTTATGCTGCTGTAGCCATCTGCTCCAACTATCTTTGTATCATTTTAGTTTATGATCCTCCAAAACACATATTACCCGTTTTCTGAATGGACTTGCCTATACTCTTTGTCATCAATTTCATCCAACTCCCAAGTCCTCCGTATTTGTGATTCACAAGGGCAACCGACGTGCCCATCATTTCGAATTGCATCAGCAGTTCAATCCTTAGGCTTAACCTTCTGTTGAGTGTCTTTATTGCTCAGCTCCTCGAGAATATGGCTGAGGAGTGGGGATGCTGGTTCATCGGCAGCCTGTTACACTAATGAGTTTCCAGGCAGTATTTTATCAAAGCAACGTGTCAGAGTCTTTCATTATTGCTTCTTGTTTTGATGGGTTAGTGTTAGTTATTAAAGGAGAACACACATTTTTTTCCTCCCCTTGACAGGCAAGTTGAGGGCTCTTAGTAATAGGTGCCAGAACAGGAACATCTGGTGTACATTTAACGATGCGTTGTTGCATTGTTAACTTAAAACTGTTACACGCCTTGATAAACACATAATGGGCCTCAAGAAATTAAGCGAAAATTAAAATGTAAATGTTTATCCAAACTATATTTCCTTTATAATTCAGTCATCTACACTTGTACCTATATGTAAGTAAAAGAAAAGATGAGTGCAAAAAATGATCTCCTACCCTCCGTGGGTCATGTTGCTAGAAACTAAGAGAACTGTTTGCTCTTCCTCCGTTTAGATAATATGGCCGAGGCCAAATGGCACCGTGGTGGCCTCACTGTTCCATAATGATGGAATGTGTTTTCTGAAAAAAGAACCTAGACCATTTAGAAGACCTGCCTCCCTTGGGAGAAAGGACCCGTATGGAGTTAAGTATACTGCAAATGTGTTGAAAATATTTCTATTGTATCACCAGTGTTTGGCTCCCGATTTTGCTCATGCTTAAATGGTTAAAATGCATCATCCTCCTTTTAGCTACTTTGCTGGAAAAGTGCACTAAATAGTCCTTCCTACCGTGAAAATTTACAAATTCTAGTATCTTCTCTCCATTTTTAGGCCATTGCCAATGATTGGGTTTGTTTAGGATAAATAACGCTTTTCTTAAAACATCAGGCCTGGGCATCAGACCTTTTTTTAAAAAGAAAGATGGGATATTTAGGGTCATTGGAAAAGTCAGGACATTTTTTTCCATGCAAAAATGTGTCATGACTTTTCTCATGATGGAATAAGTACAATGGAATAGCAGATGTCAAAAGGGAGTGAGGAGGTAGAGAAGAGAGGTGGAGGAGATGTCTAGACAGAAAAAGCAAGGGAGAGGCAAAGAAGGAAAGGAAGAAAAGGAAAGGCAGGGGCAAAGTAATTTTTAAGAATCTTCGATTCATAGCAGTTTTCCCCAAATTATACACTGTTATAGTGGTCTTTTAAAAAAAATCTGTGACAAAAAGATTTGAGCAGTTTTTGAATGAAGCTATGTATCCTCTGACATGGTTACAATTTGACATATGGACTAAACTTGAACTCATAGCTTTCATTTGATATAAAAAGATCTCATATGGTTATTTGCCTGTTTCCATTTTTTAAACATATTAAAAAAAATTCAGATCTATAGCTATAGTTTGACAGGGGCGAGGGTTTCACTTTTCCATTTCTTGCTTAATGTTATTTATTGAAGGATGTCACTTTCAAGAAGCTTCGTAGGTGGAGGTAATGGGTGGCTGCCCATGTGTGAAGCTATGTTGTACCATGAACGATAGCAAGCAAATGGGAACTCTTTGGAAGGATTTAAATTAAAAATACAGTAATAACCAGACTGTCCGCATTAAAGCAATGAAACCAGTTTACAGGCAGGTATAGCTGGAAAGCTTTTCTCAAGCAATGAGATAAATACAAAAGTTTTCCTAGTTTGAGCTTAGAGAACCTGTTCAGCTGACCCCAGAATGTGGCTAGCATAGCTGACAACGCTTCTTCATTCTGTTTCCTTCAGTGTAGACATGTCCAAGTGTGTTCTGATCGGTCACTGGATTAAAAACAAAACCTGTAAGACCTAGTCGTTGGCATTCAGGCAATACAGCAAGGACGATTTTATGTCCTGGCCTTCCTCCCTCATTATTTAATTGAAAAAGCAACTTTTCTCTTTCATTTGCATTTAAAGCGTACCCTGGTAAAGATAATACAGATATCCTCCCTTAAACGTTTCCGAAAATGGGATTGCTGACCACTTCCTCTGGATGCAATTTCAACACGGGGCCAGCACTTCGGAGATTTCACTGAAATGAACACAAGACAGATGCCTGGAGGGGGCAAAAATGGAAGAGAGACTACGTTTGATAACTAAATGTGAAACCAATTTTCAGAGAGTTTAAAGATCCCTCAACGCACTCCTAGGAGAACCTAACCCTTAATTACCTTATTTCAGGGCACAGGTAGAGAAATTCCTGTGGGTAAGAAGACTTCTCATGCATCCTTAAGATGATGGGAAGGCAAAATTGCCAAGGCACTGACAATTCTTAGACAGAAAAGCATTATTCTGTACTCTTTTGAAAACTATCACATTTTATAGCATAGGCAACATTAAAATTCAAGAAATCAAGAAGTTAGAAGTGACATTAGGAAAGCAGAGACTATGCTACTGTTAAGAGTTCTTTCTTTGAAGTAGCATTTGATTTCTCTACTTCAGAATCCTGATGGAGAAGAGAGAGAAGAGAAAAAAAAATACACTTTTTTTTTATGAACATGCATATGATGAAAAAATGACACGGATTTCAAATGTTTTGGAGCAAAATGAATTCATCTTTTAATTCTGTTTTCCATGAATTTTCTGAAGATTTTACAAAATGAATGTTTTCTTAAGAGGAACCATCTTTTTAGTGTGTTCACAGTTCTCACTGTAAGACTGATTTAATAGATGTATATAAAACTTATATAGTATATATTATATGTTACAACATTCCATTTGCAATGGAAAGTGACATTCTATTGTCCTGTCACTCCTGAGCAACTCTCCTGTGGACCAAGGACTAGCGTAGACATTCCATGGAACACTGTACTCTAGCATTGAGGATCTGCCATTGCAGAGAAGATTTATGAAGGGGAAAGGGACAAATATATGTCAAACATATCTGCAGTATCTGCACACTCAGTGGTTCATCGTCCAACTCTTTTCTCACCGCCTACTCATTCCTCAACTCCATCTCCAGATTATTCTGGGTTATCAAACCTTGGTATAAGAAATGATGACATATGTAGTATTGTCTCTTCTTTGCTCTTTGTCTTACTTGAAAGCTTATTTTTGTTCTAATGTTATTATTGCCTTGTGTGCATCATTGAATGCATTCTAAATCCCATTTGAAACAAAGATTGCTACAAATAAAAAATTATAATGTTTAGTTGTTGATCTTTGAAAATTGATCTGTGTTATTGACTACTAAAAAAAAGGATAAAAGACCCCTTTGAGTGTAGACAGACTCACATAAATTTTAATTTCCAGTAGGCAATGCATTTGCTAATACGCTATCTTTAAGAATCAATATTGCATTACAGGGTAATGATTTTTTACCATGAAACCTAAAAACAAAGATATTCTTAGTATCAGAGATTCATAGGAATATATTCTATTTGGAGGGAGTGAACATCTGCTCGCACGAGCATTCATATTGAAGGGGACATGGTGTTACTGAACATACCATCAACAAGCAGATAAAAGCTCTTGTTCATAAGATTACTTTGTTAGGATATAACATTTTCATAGAGGCATGGATAGCATATATGCAAGGGTTTATTTTGAAATAAGAATAATTACTGGGGCCAGTAGGTGATGTGTGGTGATTAAGGTGACTGGATCCAACATGGCTGACTCCACGTCCAGTTTGAGTCCCAGACCTGGCAGCTTGAAAAATATGCTGGGTGCATGTGCATGCATGAGTGCCCAAAATCCTGACAAGAGAAGGAACTGTGGCATGACCATCCCCCCTTGGGAGTGATTTCTCACTTTTCCTTTTCTGTCTTTCTCCAGAAAGCATATGTGCCCTAGAGGGGAAAATATCTTAAAAATAAAGACAAATATAATATGAAATGATTATCTGCTCATTGGAAGTCATTACAAGTTAGGCAAAGGAAACCCAACAAGACAAAAAATAGTGTTGTTTTTTCACTTAATCTGGTCATTTTGGTCAGTCCTGTAGCCTACTGGTTAAGGGACTTGGATTCTGTGTGGCCAATGAAAGTTCAAATCCTGGCCCTGGAGGCCTGAAAAACAGGCCGGATACATGCGCATATATGTCCCAAGTCCTGACAGGATGAAGACATGGAGAAGGGATTATACCACGGCTACTTATTAGTGGGGTACTTTCTCTCTTTCTGTCTTTTTATCTCTTTGTGGTGAATGCAAGTGCCTTTGGCAATTAAAAATATATGTAATAATTTGGTCAATCAATGAATAAAATTGTAGCAGGTATATACAACGGTTGCTTTCAATATTATGGCCAAAACCTATATTAAAGATGGTATTGCCTTCTAGGTACACACATACAAAACCATTCCCAAAACTTAAATACCTAAGGCTGCAGAAATACTCCTTTTATCATTTCATGGCTAAGCTTTCACTATGTCAAGGCTGACACTGTGAAATATTTCTTTCACTTTTTGGCTAATGTAAGGTATTATATACAGTAAATTACCACTACTGTCATACAAGTGAGGTGTTGTGTTTAATAGCAAAAAGTGTCCCCTAAAAGTTCCCAAGTCCCACTTCTACACAAAGGATTTGAAAAGCAGCTTAAAAGCATATTTGAACTTAGCTAATTCTTATTTATTTATTTTGGAGAGTTTTTTTTTTTAGTTAATTTTTTTTTTTTTTTTTTTGGAAGTTTTTTTTTTTTTTTTTTTTTTCTATATGGTGTGTGTGCTCACCACAAAGACAGAGAGAGACAGAAAGCAAGAAATCTTGCCCCCGGGGGGAAGGCACGCTACAATCCCTCTTCCTCCATTCTCCTCTTGGGATCTTGGGCATGCACGCACATGTGCCCGGTGTGAGTTTAAGCAACTGGGTCTGGGACTCGAACTGTGGTCGACTACATGGGAGTTCAGTGACATAGCCATTACGCTAACTGCTGGTCCCACCAATTCTTATTTTTAAAATAATTTATAACTAAGGAACATAGCAAAGGGGATAAAAAGTCAATTTCTTTACTCACTAGTGGAGAAAAATAGTAAAAATATTTTGTCAACTATTACCTTCTCACCATCAACTTGCTAATGCAGTTTTTTTTTTTTTTTTAAACTACCTGGGTTATTTATGGCTATATCCAAAATCTCCTTCCCTTTTCTCAACAATCTTGGCTGATGTTTGGATTATCCTGTTTAATACAGTGATTTCTCATTTACTCGGTTTCCGTCTTTAAGTCCAAGGGTTCTCGCGTTAATTGTTGTAATTACCTGTAAACCCAGCGCTCTGCCTCGCGGCTTCCTTCTGAACAAGAATAGCCGGGTTCCTCATTCTAACAACTTGGTGAAACCCCCTTGATCCCCAACAGCATACAGCTCAGGTCACAAAAGCAGGGTGGTGGTTCATCATTCGTGTCAGGAGTTACGTGAGCGTGTGCCTGCTGGCTTTTTTACTATGCATTGCTTTAATTTACTCCTCTGTAGATTGCCTTTAATACAATGCATATATTCATTTCTGCTTATAGCTAAAGCTAAGCTGTTCAAAACTTGTAAAAGTTAATTTCTTCTGAGTCCCTTGAAAAGTGCCACTCTATTTATTTATTTATTTTCCTTTTTGGAGAGATTTTTGCTAGAAGGCGTGTGCACTTGCCAGAAAGAGAGAGAGAGGCAGAAAATGAGAGACCCCCCTCCCCCCAGGGGAGATGATGGCCACGCCACAATCCCTTCTCTTCCATTTTCCTCTTGGGATCCTAGGCACGTACACACATGCGCCGGACATGAGTTTAAGTCACTGGGTCCGTGACTTGAACTGCGGTCGACGACATGGGAGTCCACTATAGTAGCCACTATGCCATCTGCTGGTCCCAAAGCCACTCTATTTTTACAAATACATATTTTTAATAAGTGGACATGTAGCCATAAATGATCATCTTGGGCTAAGACAGCATTCGGCATGCAGGCTAGCATCCCTCTCTCTTCCACAGGACTCAAGTGTATGATTTGGTAGCTGCACCCATACAGTGGGAAGAGACTTGAAAGCGAACCAGCAGGGTTGTCCAGACCAGCAAGTTTAGGGTCTGATGGCTGGGCTCTCAGGCATGAGGGGTCCAACATAAGCTGCCTACCTACTAGTCTAGGAATAGCAAAAAATTATGATGAAAAAGAAAATCTGGGGACCAGCAGTCAGTGTAATGGCTATGTCACTGGACTTCCATGTAGTCGACAGCGGTTCGAGTCCTGGACCCGGTGGCTTAAACTCATGCCAGGCACGTGTGCGTGCGTGCCCAAGATCCCAAGAAGAGAATGGAGGAGAAGGGATTGCGGCGTGGCCATCCCCCCTGGGGGGTGATTTCTCGCTTTCTGTCTCTCTGTCTCTTTGTGTCTGTCTGGCGAGCAAACGCGCCCTATAGCAAAAACCTCTCCAAAAAAAGGAAAAAAAACATAAAACCCAAATCCGAAAGATTAACCTAGAGCAAAGACTAGAAGGAGGCAAACAGGATTAGCGGTGACTAAAGTGAGATCTATTATCTGTGTTATCCAGCCAATGAGGGAGCAGGGGATCAAGAGGAGCCAAGATGGCAGGTAATCCACAGAGGATCCAGAAGACAGGTATTTGACATTCAGAAGGCCTGAATCAGGTGTCCTGACTGAAGAGCTGCAGACTGAGGGTGATTCAAGATATTGGGGCAATTCTGATTGGGAGCTGCTCCTTAGAACTTGGATGAATTATCGTTTCAGAAGCTGAGGTCCATAGTCACAGGAAGTTCATACCTCTGCTGCCCAAATTCCTTTCCCCTGCCCTTCCTTGATGTTTTACAGCTCTCTAATATCCTGCATTTCTTGTTCCGGCTTGCACAGGAGCCGTGGTGCTCTGGTGGATGTTTACCAAATAGCTCTTTGGATAAAAACAATACATGCAAAGCAAATAAAAGTATACTGGGGCTGATTTCTTTCTTTTCTCTTTTATTCCCCCCAGCTATAGGGTATATGCACTTGCTGGAGAGAGAGAGACAGACAGAAATCTCCCGCTATGGACTGCAATTCCGTCCCTTCCAAGGTCTTCTTAGGATTTTGGGTACACATGCACATGCACCCATTGTGATTTTTCAAGCCCACGGGTCTGGGACTCCAGCCATGAGGAACTCCAACCACGAAGTCAACCATGTGGGATCCAGCCAGTTTAACCACTAAGCAACAAAATCATTACGCCATCCACTGATCCCTGGATAGTGCAGTTCTAGACCAAGAGTCAGCAAACTACCATCCACAGGACAATCTAGGTTTACTTATCTTTGTATGAATTACAAACTAAGAAAGGGGATTACGTTTTTAATCGGTTGAAGAAGTGCACGTGCACACACAGACACCCACAGGAATACGAGACAAAGACCATGATGCACAGTATGACGTGAAATCTCAAACATTTATGTGGCCTTCTGTAGACCATCTTTACCGACCCTTCTAGACGTTTCAATGAACTGCTTCCGTAATGGCAGTAGGCATTGTGAGGTGAGTGAATTTTCCTAAGATTCTAATCCAGACTAGTCTGTGTCTTCACTATGTGACCCTGAAGTCCTCGAGGAGGTCAAGAATAATTTAGGGGTGTCCCAGTGCTGGTAATATGAGACAAACTGGACAGCAGGAGACCAGGACAAGAGCTGACTGACTGCACGCAAGCAGGTCGGAGCAGAAGCAGGAGCATGAAAGACCTGAGGACAAGCCATCATGGCTGCCACAGGGTCAGTCTGGGCAGAATTGCAGCAAGGCTGAGTTCACAGGCAGGAGTTAAGCTGCCCTAGCTTCCAGGGCTAGGAAAACGGCCTGAGAAATCTTTCAAAAAGAGAACTGCCACTTTTGGGACTTTGACAGCAAGAAGTCACTGTCTACTGAGTCAAAACACTAAGACGGGACCAGCAGTTAGCATAATGGCTATGTCACTGGACTCCCACGTAGTCAACTGTGGTTCAAGTTCCCGACCTGGTGGCTTAAAACTCACACCAGGTACATGTGCGTGCGTGCCCAAGATCCCGAGAGGAGAACAGAGGAGAAGGGACTGCAGCGTGGCCATCCCCGCTGGGGGGTGATTTCTCGCTTTCTGTCTCTCTCTGTCTCTGTCTGTCTGGTGAGCGCATGTGCCCTATAGCAAAAACCTCTCAAAACAAAAAACAAAACAAAACAAAAAAACACTAAGACTTCAGGTTCTGTTACAATAGCCAGTGGTATCTTAAGAAATTTATTTATCCACCCAAGATTCTACTCACGCTGTTTGATCAACTCCACAAACACTTGCTTAATTTATTGATTGGTATGACAAAATACAGATCTTTCATTTATGAGAATGTTCTGAACTAGGAGCAGATCATTTTGTCCTGGAATGAAACTGACCCTAATTCTACAATAATATAGAGGTCTCTGTTAAAGGTGAAGATTAAAAGGGTAGGATTTTGGGATGGCAGGTGGCATGGGAGTTGAGGCACTGGATTCCTATATGGCCAACCACAGTTCAAGTCCTGAACCCAGTGGCTTGAAAATCATGCCAGGCACACATGCATGTGTGCCCCAAATTCTAGGAGTGTGGAAAAGAAAGAACTGCGGTGTTGTCATTCCCCCTGTGTGGGGTGTGTGTGTGATTTCTCACTTTCCTTATCTGTCTCTCTCCAGCAAGCATATACACTCTATTGCAAAAACCTTAAAAAAAAAAAATGAAAAGGCAAAATTTTTAAATGAAAAAAAACGGTATTTGCATTTTGAACAAAAAATGTTTTGTCCAGTTGTCTTTTATTGCATGGGCCTTGCAGTTGACTGTGGCCTGAAAAGAATTACAATGATTAAACCATCTGCAGGGACAGAGGATCAGGGCGGTTTCTATCCAGGAAGCTGTGGCTGGGCTTTCCAAGTCTAGGTTTAGTGTTATTGCTAATTGTAAGGTTTTGTTAAAAATGTTCCAGGGACCAGCAGGTGGCATAGTGATTAAGGTGTTGACTTACAGTTCAGGTCCCAGACATGGCAGCTTAAAACTCATGCCATGCGTGTGTGCATAAGTGCCCAAAATCCTGAGAGGAGAATGGAGGAGAAGGGATTGCAGCCTGGCCATCCCCACTTGGGAGGGGAAGGATTTCTCACTTTTTTCCTCTCTGTCTCTCCAGTGAGTGCATGTGCCCTATTGCAAAAAATCTCTCAGAAAAAAAGTTTATCTTCTCTGGATAATTCTTGATTTATATAAGATGTTAAAAGTAGAAGTTGCCTTCTTTCTTCTCTGCTTACTTAGAAAATTCCAAAATTAGGCATACATTTTAACTTGCTTCAGGTATGGTCACTGAACACCATGGGATTAAACCTGAAATGCTCAGACCCAATCACAGGGTCAGCAGGTAGTGTAGTGGTTGAGACACTAGACTCCCACATGGCCAAGCGGAGTTCGAGTCCCAGTGGCTTAACTCACGCCAGGCACATAGGCATGCGTGCTCAAAATCCCAAGAGGAGAATGGAGGAGGAGGGATTGCAGTGTGGCCATCTCCACTGGGAGGTGATTTCTCACTTTCTCCGTCTTCCCAGTGAGTGCCTGCTCCTTATAGCAAAAATCTGCCTTACAATAACAACAAAAACCATTAGTAATCTGAATGTACAACCCTTAGCAGTTCCTTGAAACTATGACCAAGAAGTTCCACACACTGCTTCAGTACTGCAGGAGAGGGAGCAGGAATGTGGGTGACAGTAAGACAACTTGGGAGTCAGGTCAACTAAGGTGTGGGTCATTCATCTACCATCAACAGGATCCTGATATAGCAATCCACCCTGGCAATCAGCTAGCAGTGGATCATGGGCTAGCATGCACCCATGGAGTTCTCTGGGGGACACCTGGGGAGTTCTCTGGAGTTGAGCAGCAGCCTTACAGCCCTTTGTGTTTTATTGCTGTACCACCATCTGGCCTCTAGTGCACTGGAAGGACAGAACGAGAGGAGAGAGAGAGAATAATGAGAAAGCACCCCTCTTCCCGTAAAGAATGGTCACGTGACAATCCTTTCTACATTTCTCCCTCTCCATGCCCAACATGTTACTTAAATAGCTGGGTCAGAGATTCCAACTACACGGTTGGCCATGTGGGTTCCAGCTGCTCCAACCATCAGGGCACTGGCTGGCCCAGCATTCTCTCCATGGCAAAACTGTCATGAACATAATACAGGCTGGTCCGGCATTACCTTTTTTTTTTTAAGTTTACTTCCTAACAGAATTGGTCATACTCCTAAATAAGTAGAAGTGTGTTTTGTGATTTGAAATTTGTTTTGGGACTTAACATTCACTCAATATGTAACCTTGCTTCATCTTGACTTGAAATATAACCACTTGACAGCTGCTCGGTAGACCCCTTACCCATTACTGGCAATGACATGATAAAGAGTCCTGTAGCTAACTCAGACCACAGGAGGCATTTCCTGTAGGCAGTGTAGACTGGAGTAATTATTCTAGCTGAAATCTGGTCATTGGAACACCACACCTCATTCTAGGAAAGCCTAGAGAATTCTTTTCTGGTGCATCCGTTGCCTTGATTTTTAGATACCTTTCCTTCAGGAAAATCCATTACATTTGTTTTGCCTCTGTATATCTTCCTATGATCGAACAAAGAAAAATTAAGGACAGCAACAAAAACAAATTTTCAAATACTAAATATGTTTATAGCATCGACAATC
Organism: Tupaia belangeri chinensis; assembly: GCF_000334495.1. Taxonomy (NCBI): domain Eukaryota; kingdom Metazoa; phylum Chordata; class Mammalia; order Scandentia; family Tupaiidae; genus Tupaia; species Tupaia belangeri. The sequence continues at coordinate 443,811 of NW_006203786.1, forward strand.
ATGACAAAGCCCAGATAATTCACTGTTTTGCATTTGCACTGTGCACATGAGTGAACCAAATGATGTTTAGATTTTTCTGGGTTCTTTCTCAATAACGGGTCAGATAAATCACCGTCTGATTGCCTATTACATTCTTGAGATTGCACTGGGAATGACTGGCAGTAAAAGGCCCCAATTCGGACTCACTTGTGTGCAAACAATAAGCATTGTTTACCATTTTTTATATTTATGCCGATGATTATAAAAGAGTCAACAGCTAACAGAGCCTTAAAAAAAGAGCAGCATCTTGCCTGCAGAAAGAAATCTTGGACAAGACATTCTCTCCATTTCCACTTGATTATGCTACTCCAGAGCAAGGCAATAATGGGGGAGATGTGACAATCCCCAAAGCCATTGAGAGCTTTGCTATCAATTACAAAATAATAAGCTAGAGAATACAAACGTGCTGAATATTAAGGAAAAGACAATACTTCTGTTTGGTTCAACTATTCTGTTTCTAGTGCATATTTCAGAATCTCCAGATTGACCTAGTTTACTGCACAAATTTTTCCTGAGTCTAATTTCCCCCCTCTTCATAGAAATAATACTGGTGATTTCTAACATCTCCATAATTTATGAGGCTTTTACTCACTCATTTTCTCATTTGATTTGGTTTTATGTTTAAGAAAACACGAAAAACCAGTCCCGAAGATGTGTAAAGTAACTTTCCTAATGCTAAGTGAAGGAGTCAAACAGAGCTTGAACTTCTGTCTTGCTACTCCAAATCTAATCTTTACTTTGAAGCAAAGATAATACTGTTTGGCAAACTTAAACTTTGGGGCATGACTTTCTAAATCTGATTTCCAAATGTATGTATTTTTGCATTGATTGATGGATAGATGGATTTTTCTTGGCCATTTTCCTACTGGCCCATCAGTTTCTGTGGAGATGGCATTTTGTATTCTACGAGGTGTTATGTCCTTCGTACGCAAGTTATACTGAGTTTCATGAAGAAAACAAAGAAGAGAAGGGACAGCATCAACCCAGAAAGAATTTAAATAATTACAAGGACCAGCAGATGGTGTAAGGGTTATGTCACTGGACTCCCACGTAGTTGACTGTGGTTCAAGACCCAGACCTGGCTGGCAGCTTGAAACTCAGGCCAGGCATATGAATGTACGTGCCTAAGATCCCGAGAGGAGAATGGAGGAGAAGGGGATGCAGCGTGGCCATACCCTTGTGGGGGAAGGGGTAGTGATCTCTTGCTTTCTATCTCTCTGTCTCTATCTCTCCAATGAGCACATACATCCTATAGCAAAAATTTCTTTAAAAAAATTTACAGAGCAACCTCTGTGCAGGAGTGTGATTACTGGGCTAGAAAGAGAAGTCTTCCCAGTAAAATGTGAGACCTAAGTTGGGTCTCCCAGGAAAGATGGATGCACAGTGTCAGAGAGAGAGCAGACGGGCATCCCAGGTGGTGGAGACTGCACAAAACGTCTCTGGGAATCATTCTGAACGGCCGCAGTGAGCAATTATCGTGGCTGTTCCCTAGCATGTCTGCACACTTTGCATTTTAAATGATAATTTATCGTAAGTAGTGTTTGATTCTCATGAGTGTTAGTTAAAAGTTATCCCATAAAGGCTTTATTCATTAAAAATAATCCAACATCCATTATAATACAATTTTTATCTTTCAGAGTCTCTTGGGTGAGTCCAAGTGCCATGTGCCACAAACCAGCATATAGATTCAATTTTGGTAAGCTCTGGATGAGGGCAGTGAACTGTCAGAAGAGGGTATCACTTCTGGAGATTTTTACAGGCAGAAATGTGGCCAGTTGTATTAAAGTCATCGCTCATGGGAATAGAGGGTATTGTGATGACTTGAAGGTGGACTTCAACCTCCTGGTCTCTTGTCTCTAAGCAGAAGCTGATAATATTCTGGATGAGCAATGCCCAAAGGGACAGAGACAGAAGCAACAAGGGGCTCCCTGTCAGGGCCTCTGTGAAATTCTGTCCCCTGCGAGGCTGCATTTGTTTGAGAAAGCAGGGAATGGGTCTCTGTTAACACCTGCTGCCAAGTCATTACTGTTACTTCCATGGAGCACCCCAAGGACACAAATAAAGAGACGTTTTGAAACCTGAGACTGATCTGCTCAGTACAAACCACAGGGACATGAGAGCCAGGATGGGCAGAAGGGATGGGTATTTCCAGGAATTAGGAGGGCTCATGGTGGAAGAGATTGCAGAAGTGAGGAAAAGGCTAGCCATCTGCTGGAGTACGGAGAAGGGGGAAGAAGGTCTGAGACTCAGACTTGAATGATCCTGGGGCCAGTCAAACAGGGCTCCTTCAGCAACTCTTGCAGGCCTGAACTTGCTCCTCTGTACTGGCCAGGGGTTGTGGAGAGTCATGGCAGGAAGGATACTTGGTCCTCAGGTGACTTACGAGTGACTTCCAGCCTTGGTGGGGGGGGGCAAGAGAACAGGTGGGACCCAGCCAAGGTGGGTGTTTTTTAAATAGCTCACATAGCACATCCTTACTTGAGCCTAGGTTCTAAGTCACAACTTGAGCCTTCACCAGCCAATGATTTCGTCTCCCTTCAACCTAATATTTACTCAATATTTGCCCAAGAGCCGGCTCTGGAAATGCGCTGGATCTTGAGGGCCAGCTGCTGGCATGGAGCTGAAGGAGGCTGGATCCCACATGGCCCATTGCTCATTACACACCCAGACCTGGCGGCTGGAAAATCACACTGGGCATGATTGCATGTGTGTGTGCCCAACACCCCAAAAGGAGAATGGAGAAAAAGGGATTGCAGTATGGCCAGCCCCCCACAGGTGATGACATCCCACTTTTCCTCTCTGTCTCTCTCTGGCAAGTGCACTGGCCTTATAGCAAACAAACTAGAAAGAAAAAAAGGAAAAAGAGAAACCAGATCCCACATGGGATTACAGTCAGCCACTACAGTCAATTAAACTTCTGAAACTGAATACCGCTATCTACTGGTGCTAGGTCAGCCATTATTGTACAATATGGATGCCAAACGCGATCCAGATATGTGGGATGGAAAAAGTACAGAATTAAAGGGAAATCCAAAAGAATCTAATGTTGGTGACTACCAGAGGCTGTCAGGTAGCTGGGTCAGGTTGAACTTCCCCCAATACAGAAATTGTTACACACACATAGAAAAATGATTTAACAGAGGTTGAAGTGCTTTGGTGAGGATTTTTAATCTCAGTATTTATTTTCATTTGAGGATTCTCTCCTCTTTTAGGGGAGCAGTACTAAATCCAGTCTTGTGGGTTAAGGTGTCATGTGCACAAATGTGTCACCGTATTCCCGTGAGATCCATCCTTCCCCCACTGTGGGCTGATGCTCCTGGAAGCTGCCCAGCTCTCCTGCCCTTCATCAGGCTCAGCGTATGGGGAATTCTACGGTTGGTGTGGTCCGTGAAGCTAACCGTTCCCCAAGATGTTGGAAGAGAACCACTGGGAGGAGGTTTCAAGGCTGGTTTTGTGTGTATATGTGTGTGTGGTGTGTGTGGGGTATGATGGGGAAGTGGGGGTGGGGGTGTGGGTGGACTGGGAAGCAGAGACAGAAGAACGGAGGGCAGATGGAGTCAGGGTGGCCAGAGCCCCTGACCCTTTTTCCTCCAGGGTGGGGAAGCGGTCAATACTGGCAGCTCAATCATACCATTCTCCTCTTTCTCCTTCATCGAAGGCGCTTGGTGGTTAGAACATCACTGATCTAGATTTATATATCCTCAGCAAGTGTATTTTACCAGCGCTGCTGTGCCTAAGAATGTAAATGACTACATTTAAATATCATGTTCTCAACAATTTTGTGTTTTGTTCTAAGCTTGAAATAAAGCTACCCAGGTGTTCTTTTATAAATAGGACTGCATGCATTTAAACAAACCTTTGCATTATTCATTACAACAAAAAAATCATCATTCCTCCTCTACATATGATTTTAACACTTTTAAAATGTAATAAACTACTGAAGGCAATTAGCCCACCACTAGGCAGTTTCCTTAACAGATGTATCAGATTTGACTTGGAAACCAATTTGTTGGATGCACGATTATTCCGAAACCCACAGAAAGTTATCTGTCATCACTTTTTGGCCATGGTGACTTTATGTTACCATAGATTGTTTTTAAATCAAGCCTTTGGCAAACAATTTAAATGAGATTTGTAACACAACAGTGCTAATCTCACGGTTGAAATATTAAGACTTCATGCATGAAAGATTTATCCTTTGATATGATGGATCACACTGGACATCATTTACCCTCCCCAATTAAAACTCACTTAATTTGCAAGCCATTTATTTTTAAAAATCTGCCTCCTACAAACACAAATTAGTTTATTAGATTTCTCTGACCCATTCAATATGGGAAACAACTAGCCATACCGAAACACAAGCTCTTCTTGCCCTGTCAAAAATCTTTTTATTACCAGATGGTTGACATTTTAAGTAAAAACAAAAGTTCTAGTTGTTTTTTTTCTTTTTTCTTTTTTTTTTGAGAGGTTTTTCTGGCGTATGCACTCGCCAGAAAGAGAGAGACAGAGAGATAGAAAGTGAGAATTCACCCCTCCAGGGGGGATGGCCACACCACGATCCTTTTGCCTCCATTCTCCTCTGGGGATCTTGGGCATGCATGCACATGCACCTGGTGTGAGTTTAAGCTGCCAGGTCTGGGACTCGAACCACGATCGACTACATGGGAGTCCAGCGACATAGCTATTACGCTAACTGCTGGTCCCCAAGTTCTAGCAGTTTTATAAACAGATATACCAGAGAGCATAGAGTAATAAACAGTTCAGTTCAGCGGGCATTTCAACACTAAATCCATGAATGCTCACAAAGATTTTGTTTTGGTTGTTCAGTTTGTTCATTAATGTCACCACAGAGCAGAGATCCTCTTTGTGGAAGGGATCCCTGTAGCAACCCCTCTTGGATTTAGAGATAAATTTTAAGGCAAATGGTACTGTTCTAGGGAGGGCATAACTGGACATTCGCTGGACTGACAGAGACCCTACTTTTCCCTCCTTCTTGGTGGTGAAAAGCTAATTTTGGTGAGAAGACTAAGAATTGACGTGGGGCTAAAGGGTCCTCTTAGACAGGAAGGATTAATATTTCGATGCCTCTGCACTGAGGTTCTGAATTCCTCTTGCATGGAAGTTGCCCTGATAGAGAGCAGCTGTTAAGAGAAAATCCCAGAAAGGATTGTGGCGTGGCCATCCCCTCTGGGGGGTGATTTCTCGCTTTCTATCTCTCTGTTTCTCTCTGTCTTTCTGGTGAGCGTACATGCCCAATAAGATAAAACCTCTCCTAAAAAAATAAATAAATAAATAAATAAATAAGAGAAAATCCCAGAAAGTTGCATAGAGAAATTTGCCTTTAGCATGACGGCATCTGAACGACATGGCTGGACATTTTCTTCTCTCTCTCTCTCTTTTTTTTTAAAGAATGATTTATTTAACTTTATTTATTCATTCATTCATTTTAATTTGACCAGAGAGAGAGAAAGTGAGAAAACAAGCCACCAGGTCTGGGATTCAAACCATCGTTGGCCATGTGGGAGTGTCCAACGACTTAGCCACTATGCCACCTGCTGGTCCTCGTGGCTGGACATTTTCTATGTACAACTGGAAACCTAGTAGTGGGAAAATATGGCTGTGCATCAGGAGGAGTTCATGAGCCCAGGAACTTGGTAACATAATGCAATGAAGGCAGAGTTTAATACTGGTAAAGAGACTTCTGTTTTCTCTTCTTCTACCCTGAAAAATTACAAACAGGGCCAATGTCATCGTGTGTTGCCAGTGTCATGCCACCATGCGAGTCTACTCTGCACACAGTGTCTGAGCAACGGCTGCAGGGGAACAAGGTGTTCAGAGTGTTCGCTTTTCTCCATCAGGTGATGTCATGGTGCCAGCTAACTTAGATTTCTATGTGCCCTGCTTACAAAACTGGCAGAGTAATGACTGATCTGGTACCAACTGGAGAACTCTATGCTCTTCAAAGAACAGAAGATTCTCGCCCTCCATAAAAACCTATGTGTCAGCTGTGCATAGTGCAGGCAATGTCAAAGTGAGAAATACAGGAAAAACTTATCAACGTGAAGGCCAGAAGAAGACAATTTAAATATCTTTTGGGCACACCCATGAAAGTTAGGTTTATTTTTAGGCAGTTTGATGACTAAGTCAATCATTGTGATGGGTAATAGCATTCATTAACTATTATGACTGGTGGAAAAGCTGAAGTAGAACCATTTCAAATACATTCAATATGTATTCACTCACAAAGAATGAAGTAAATACCTCGCATTCAATTTAGGTTTGCAATTTTATTATAGGAAAAATTTGGGGTCATATATTCATCAAATGAACATTGAATAAATATATGAAAAGTGAGTATTTGAAGGGCATCCACTCACCAGCCTGTTCGAGTTGTCCCCTTGGTTGGGTTCACCCCTGGGTGTGCCCAAAAGGAAATCTGGGCTATCCTGTGTGTCTTTAAATCTACTGAGCTAAAACTGGATGTTTAAAGCAGGGCTTCAGGGAGAATTTTAGCTGACTACAGATTCCCTGGCTTGGACCAACACAGAAATCTGGGCAAGATGATGTCTTAGCAAGTTTGCGAGGGCACCTGGCTACAGGTGTTCTTGAGTTGATGAGGATGCATCAAAATTAGTTGTGAGCTGTTGAAAATGATTCCATGTTGCTTACGTATAGACATGGGGAGGGAAAGGGAATCTTTCATTTTTTTAGTGAGGAAGTCAGCATTGTGAAAGCAAACTTTTGTTCTAAGAGTGTGGGAGTGTATTTGTGGAGAGCATGCCTATGTCACACGTGTACTACCCTAGCATGTCCGTGTCACACGTGCACTGAGAACATGCCTATGTCACACATGCACTACCTGAGAGCATGCCTATGTCACATGTGCACTACCCAAGAGCATGCCAATGTCACACGTGCACTGAGAACATGCCTATGTCACATGTGCACTATCTGAAAGCATGCCAGTCCATCTTGTGCAGTAGTTGAACATGTCTACATGGGGCATAGCTGACTGAATCTCAAAGGATCCTTGACAAACATTGGAGTTAAGCTCTGAAACTTGTGAGACTTGGGCCAGTGCCTTGAGGGAACAGAAGTTGTTTAATATGAGGATGTTGATATTCTTGCATCAGGAAAGGCTGAGTAAGGCTGAAAATAATCACCAAGGCATAGAATGCCCAAGTTGACCCAGATTATTGGGGAAACCAACAATCAAGCACAGATTCAGATGTGAAGCCTAGTTCTTTATTTCTAGAGTAATTGGACTGTATGAATAACTGGAGGGGCTAGCAGGTGATGTGGTGTTTAAGGTATAGGACCTAGTGGCTTGCTTTCTCGCTGTCTCTCTTTGCCCATGTGTCCTAAAGCAAATTAAATAATAAAAGTAATACTTTAAAAAATTTAATAAAGGAAAGAAAAAAGAATAACTGGAACACCTGTCACCCTGTATTTGTTTCTAGTACTGACTCAAAGGTGAGTGAGGGAGTACTCTCTTATTTTACTTGGTAGGTCTCACTGGCTAAAGAAAAATTGGCATGCCAGAGAGTGTTAGTAGGTAGATGAAGGGATCATGGGTGGGTGGATGGATAGATTAATTCATGCATGGATACATGAGTGACCCCATTATTGCTAAGTGTTCCTAAAAAGGAAGCCCTACCACACAAACCAACACACAAACATTCATACACATACCATAATATATGGATTCTTTGATTTTTAAAAAAATCAGATACTAACTTTATGGAAGCAAAAAGCAAATTTGAACTTCATTTTCTATATTTTAAAATATTTTAAAACCCAAATTGCTTTAATAAATAATTTCAAGGAAAAAAATGATAGAAGAATTTATCGATTTAAACCAACAAATACAATATGAGTACCTTATTTGAAACTGCATTTAAAAAATAAGCTATATAAATTATAACACTTGTGAGCCAGTTGGAAGTTGAGCAGTAACAGGATATTCGTCAATATTGAAGACATTTTTTTTTTCCCAGGTGTGTCAATAGTAGAGTGGTCATGTTTAAGGAAAAAAAGGAGTCCCTAAGTTTTAGAGATACTTATGTAACATTTATGGATGAAACATTAAAATATCTGGAATTTGCTTCAAATTAATACAGAGGGAATAAGGAATTTGGGGGCTGTCGCTGTAGCAGTACTGGCCAATGTTTGATGGTCACTGAGACCAGGTGATGGGTGTATGGAGGTTTCTCATCCTACTTTATATATATATATATATTTTTTTTTTTTTTTTGAGAGGTTTTTGCTATAGGGTGTGTGCGCTCACCAGAAAGACAGACAGAGAGACAGAAAGCAAGAAATTACCCCCTTCCCCGGGGGGATGGCCACGCCACAATTCCTTCTCTTTTATTCTCCTCTCGGGCTCTTGGGCATGCATGCACACGCGCCCGGCATGAGTTTCAGCCACTGGGTCCAGGACTCGAACTGCGATCGACTACATAGGAGTTCAGCAACATAGCCATTATGCTAATTGCTGGTCCCCTCTTTGTATATGTTTTAAATCCCCCTTGATAAATAATTAAAAAAACTAACACGGATATTAAGATCCAGAAAACAGGCATAGAAGACACAACGGTGTTTTAAATTAACCATATTAGACACACTCCTAAATTCTTCATTCAGCTAATCTGTTGTTACTGTACATGCATATTCACAGAGCAATAGATGCTTTGGAGAAAGCATTTATTTTTATTTTAAAAGTAATTTAAATAAAACAAGCTTGAAAACATTCTCTTTCTTGTCATATAAATCACTTAACATAGGACTTCTAACTCATTCTTTGCGCTTTAAAAGAACTTTATATTACTTGCAAACCTTAGCATAAATCCCCTTGATGTGTTTAAGATTTACTAAATTAAAACATTAGGCTCATTTCTTCTGAACAAAGGTATGTGCTTATACCCCCTTCATTTGTTCAATTTCCTCCTGAGGGCTTTACCATCTTTATTCTGCATGGCTGTATTTATGTTGCCATTGAAAAGACTTCAGAACACCTATTTCACAAGCTTTAATTCCAACATGGTCTTGCATAACTAATTGCCTGCAGAATTCTGACACCATGCACAGATATATGTCTAATTACACTTTTGAACTTAATGAAATGAATATAATTCTGTCCTCTGATCACAGGCTAGATAGTTAAAAATTTTAATTGGCTATTATTTTTCCAAGTTAGCTTATTGCAGTTTGAAGTGGAATTAAATTGCAAAGTACACGTGAACAAAATTCTTGTAGTCCACATTTGAAACCTATGGTTGCATTATGTTTCTAACAGTAGATTAGTAATCATATCATTTGTAGCGATGCATATTTCACACATGAATTATGTATAGACTTATGTAAACATATTATAATAAAACCTCTTTCTAATGTAGAACTGGATAGGACCCACCAACTAGAAGACCAAGCCTACTGTTGTTGGATTTCAGGGGTCATGATTTGATCTTCAGTATGTCCAAGTCTGTGTTATAGTTCTGTCCTAACAGAACTGTACTATTATTCTGGTGAAGAAGCAATACTCAGGGCATTCAGACATTCAAACTCAAATGCTGACACTGACCAAGCAGGTAACACAAAAGAGTGAAGGTATTGAGTGAAATCTGATCACCTGGAGGTACCTGCTCTGGCTAAACAGGCCACATCTTCTAGCTCCGGTTACTTATACCTTGTTTGCATGGTGTTTCCAGAGGTTCCAGTGTTTATAGAGAAGGAAAAATATCCAGCCTTTTATATTAAATCTCTTGATTTAAAAATGCAGGCCAAGGGACCAGCAGATGGCATAATGATTATATCACTGGATTCCCATGTAGTTGACCATGGTTCGAGTCCTGGATTGGGCAGCTTAAACTCACACAGGGTGCATGTATGTGCCTGCCCAAAATCCTGAAAGGAGAATGGAGAAGGGGTTACAGTGTGGCCATCATTGACGCTGGGGGTGACTTCTCACTTACTGTCTGTCTCTGTCTCTCCAGCAAGCACACATGCCCTATAGCAAAAATCTCTTAAAAAAAAATGCAGGTCAAATAAATCATGCTACAGTTGCACAGGGCAAGTACTAATCTAAGATGAAGGGCACTACAAGGACTTTGCCACCCACTGCTTGCCGCTCTGGAATTTCTTTCTTTCTTTTTTTTTTTTGGAGAAGTTGTTTTTGTTTTTTTTTTTTTTTTTTTTTTTTTTTTTTGTAGGCGGGGTCCTTTCAAAAAAAAAATATGGCACGTGCGCTTGCCAGAAAGACAAATAGAAGGCGAGAAATCACCCACCAGGAGGGATGGCCATGCTGCAATCCCTTCTCCTACATTCTCCTCTCGGGATCTTGGGCACGCACGCACACAGGCCTGACGTGAGTTTAAGACACCGTTGTGTCTTCTATGCCTGTTTTCTGGATCTTAATATCTGGTCCAGGACTCAAACCGCAGTTGACTACGTGGGAGTTCAGCGACATAGCCATTATGCTAACTGCTGGTCGCACTGCTCTGGAATTTCTATGTATGTCTATTGTTTCTAATCAGTATAAAAATATCGGTACACTAATCACCCCACAGGATTTCTGTAGGCTGACTGTACAAGTCCAAAGACGACATGAGGCCACCTTGTAGAATAAGTCCAGCACTATGGGTTGCAAGTAGGAAGATGAGAAAACAGGCACTTTCCTCACAAGCTTATGGGAGGTTAGAGTGGGACAACTTTTACAGAGAGCAATTTGGGGGGCCAGCATGCATTATGGTGGTTAAGGCTCTCTACTTCCACATGGCCAAAAATGGTTCAAGTCCCAGAACTGGTGGCTTTGCTTTCTCACTTTCCCTTTTCCCATCTCTATCTCTGGTGAGTACATGTGCCCTATAGCAAATTAAAAAAAAAAAATCAGTAAAATTAAGTAAATATCTCTGGTGAGTGCATGTGCCCTATAGCAAATTAAAAAAAAATCTGTAAAATTAAGTAAATAATTCTAAAAAAAACCCAAAGGAATTTGGTTGTATGTTCAAAAGATTCTATAAATATTTGGATATGCATTCTTTAATTCAACAATTATATGTCTATAAATTTATTCTTAGGAAACAATTCAGTAGTTTAGACCATGTGAGTTTGACATTACATAGGTTCATATGAAGTTGTTCATCTCAGTATTATCCATAGTAGTAAATATGGAAAGCAAAATGTGTAGTGATAGCAAACTGGTTATCATGTAATTCCTTCTGTTTGATGTCACACTTTCTGTAATTAGATAAACAAGTAAATGTTATTTGAAAAGAAAGGAGTTTTAGACTGAAGGGATGTTTGAAAAGGAGTAAACTGTAGGTCTAAACTGGGATGAAGAGTTATTTGAGGGTGGTCAATGTACATGATAAGTCAAGAAATAGAACATAATCAGTAGAACAAATGTGCCTACTGGAACATACACTGAAAGACAAAAATGGTCCTGAGCAGATCAGCTCTAGTCCAGTCTCTAAGGCTAGTCACTAGGTCTGGGAATCAAACTGCCGTCAGCCACAAGGGAATCCGGTGACTTAACCACCATGCCACCTGCTGGCCTTGACTCCTAGTTTTTAAATGACCATTTATTCCTACTATGTAAGTTCAAATTTACTTAAACTGGGGCACTATCAATTTGCATTTTTACCTTAAAAGCAGTTAAGTACTGGACAGACAAAGCTGGATTCCACATGGCTTACCAGGGTTCAAGTCCCAGCTCTGGTAGCTTGAGAAAAACCTGATGAGAAGGAACATTGGAAGAAAAAGACTGCAACATAACCAGGCCTCCATAGGATGTGCACCCTCTCTCATTCCTGACACAAAAGTGGTGGGGGAGAAGAGAGATGTGTTACTAAAACTTGTTTCCAATGAAATACATTTTTTATTTAAAATATTATTTTTAGGAGCCAGTAAGTGGCATAGTGTTAAGGTGCTGGACTCCCACATGGCCAGCCGTTGTTCAAGTCCTGGATCTGGCAGCTTGAAACTCATGTTGAGCACATGTGTGTATGCACAAAATCCCAAGAGGAGAATGAGAGAGAAGAGATTGCAGTCTGGCCATTCCCCTGGGGGAAGATTTCTCACTTCTCTCTCTCTCTGTCTCCAGCGAGAACATGCACCCTATAACAAAAATCTCCCTAAAAAAAGTTACTTTTTGTATTTTATCTATTGAGACAAGTCTTCTGTCATCTTTACTCTAAATCATTTAGAGAAGAACACAGCAATTCAGAAAATGATAATGAGTTCTTGTGATCTTTAGAATTTCATATACTGGGATCCTTTAGGCAATTAGGGTAAATCGGCATTTAAAATAATCAAGTACTGATATAAAATAATCAAGTTACATTTGTGTTTTTCTTTACCTGACCCTCAAAATAATCTTATTGTCATTCACAAGTGAGGAAACTGAAGCTGTGCAAAATTATGACTTGGCTAAATTATGTGTATGATTGGATACTTTTTTTTTCTATTTGGAGAGGTTTTTGCTATAGGGCGTGTGCGCTCACCAGAAAAACTGAGAGAGACAGAGAGATAGAAAGAAAGAAATCACCCCCCAAGGGGGAGGGCCATGCTGCAATCCCTTCTCCTCCATTCTCCTCTTGGGATCTTGGGCATGTATGCACATGTGCCCGGTGTGAGTTTAAGCCAACCGGTCTGGGACTTGAACCACGGTCGACTACATGGGAGTACAGAGACATAGCCATTACACTAACTGCTGGTCCCTATGATTGGATACTTCTGATCACCAGTGCTCTTCTCTACACTTCACCCTGAAGATCTCTTCAATTATTTCATTTTTCTTTAAAAGAGGCTAACACAGTTGCTTCAATACATTTTGTATTCACAATTTCTTCATTTTTTCCCACCTCATCATTTGGTTGGAGATTCAATTAGAAGCATTTAAAATTGGACTACCTCTATTAAGTTGGTAATGTTTTGTTGTATAAAATTATGCTTTTGAAGTCAAAGATATACATTATTAATATTCAAGAGTTTGGTTTTTAAAATGAAAGTCATTTATTACATTAAAAAGAAACATTTCCTCAAGTTAAACATATAGAAATCTTTTATTATTTTGCTTCGGCAAATAGATATTTAATAAAATTTGTACTTGGATCTAGAAGAAAAATCAATCTGAAATCAACTTTGATGCAATTTAATGAAAATGGATTGTTTTATCTTTACTAACGTGTTTTTGTTTGATTTTCTTATGCATTTGGAAGGCATTGTGGTACCAGAAGTTGCAAGAGAAATATGGAAAGATGCTTAAAGTCTAAAGAAGAGAATAGTGACTTGCTCCCATCCCCAGCCTCTACATTTTTACTTGCTTTTAGATCTGGATGTTGCATCTCTCTGTGTGGATCAGCCACCTTCTATTCATATTTAGCAATCTGAAGTAGTGTCCTCAACAGTTAGAAAAACGTGATGCTACACTTTCAGAAATCCACAACAGTTCCATGTCTGCTTTCTAAAATGAATAGAGCATCCCAGAACTCTTTTGTTCTTTCGTGGATATAAGTCTGCAGGTCTGCCATTTCTGTAATTTCCTCAAAGGGATTTTAAAAGAAAATCATCGTCAGTAGTGTGAAGTATTTTTTTTATGATGAACTATTTCAGGTGTACATAAAAGCACAGAGATTAGGAGAAGAAAAATCTACATCTCCACCCCCCAGTGTGAGTAATCAAACCCCCAAAATAACCATGTAAGCCTTTCCTTCTCTCTTCCAGAAGTAACCGTTATTCCAATCTGGTATGCCTCATTTCCATGCAGGTGTTTTTACTTTTATGTGCATGTATCTAAAACAATAAACTTAAAATTTAAGTGTTATAAAAATGCAGTGTTGGGTGAATATAGTTAACAATAGTTTATATATATCTCAGAGTAACTTTGAAAAGATTTGGGGTTGCATGGTGATTCTAGTTGAAGGTTTCTGAGGAATCTCCATGTTGTTTTCCACAGTGGTTGCGCTAATTCACATTCTCACCACCCATATAAGACAGCTCTCTCTTCACTGCAGCCTTGCCTGCACTTATCGTTCCTTAGTTTTTACGTTTTAGCAATTCTGACGGGTTAAATGGTTTCTCATTGTGGTTTTGGTTTGCCTTTACCTCTTCTCTTAGGTATCTACCCAAAGGTTAGGAAAACCTTCAATTAGAAAAACACTTGCATTATCTGCATTTATTGCAGCATTATTCGCAATTGCTAGGACATGGAATCAAAACTCTAATATGCAAGAATAGCTGAGTGGGTTGAAAAAAAATGTGACACATGTACTGTATGGAATACTACACAGTCATAAAAATGAGACCCTGACATTTGATGAAGTGGATGAATATGGAAGATTTAATGCTAAGTGAAGTAAGCCAGACTATGAAAGATATTGTATGTCCCCACTTAACATATACCAAATGTCCATACTGTATAGCAGAAACGGAAAGATTAGAAGGTATAGCAAGAGGGAAGACAGCTGTAGATACTAGATACTATATAGGAGGGGGGTGACTAGTAGGGGATAGTAATAGGAGGTAGCAGGGAGGGGATCAGAAAAAACAAAGACAAAACATTTACTACACATAAAAATGAAAAGTTATCTGCCGATGATAATGTATATGGTAATATCTCTAACTTGACTAAGATGTACTGTATTTATGCTGGGAAAGGCCATGTTGTATACTGTAAAGATGTACAATGATTAAACGTAAATTTAAAAAATATATATATACATACATTAGAAATCTAATAAAGATTTTAAGTGTTTTACAACACAAAGTAGTGACAAATGGCTAAGAAAATGGATATATTAATCACCTAGATTTAATCAATATGAATTGTGTTCTTATACTGAAAAAATATCACTTTATACCCACAAATAGGTAGAATTATTTTGTTCATTGAAAAAAGATTTGGTATTACTTCATACGTCCTTAAATGACATGCACATGATCTCAATCTTTATTCTTTTTCAACTCATTTATTTTGATGTTTTTTTTTGCTCAAAAAGTGTTGCTGAAAATTATCCATTTTCTTTCTGGCAGCTCCAATTCCTTATTTTCTTGCAGTTGTATAGAGATACATTGTATGAATGGAGCACTATTAGTAACTTTCTTTCCATAGTTATGGCCATTTAGGCTAACCCACCTTTGCTATTATTACCAACAATGAAGGCTCCATTGAACACACTCAAAGACGTGCAAATCCAAATAGAAAAAGTGCACTGACAGCTGCACTTAGTCTTCTTAAATTCCTTCCACTGGTTTTACTACAGTATTTTTATTTTTATGTTTGGATGGGCCCACCATCCCTGAATATGTACCTTCACTTTACTATCAATCAGTTCGTTTTGGAAATCATTAAGTATTTGAGGTTTCTTGAACTATACATATAAATGTGTATAGTACATATAGGTAGATACCTACACTCAAAACATATACATACATACATGCCGATGGGTTAAAAAAAAACCCACATTGGGATTGTTCATCAGGAAAATATTTAAGTGGGTTAGAAAATTTAATTCCAAGTTTTCTAAGCATACATATTGGACATTTTACTAGGTAACACTTATACCAGGGGCCAGCAGATGGCATAGTAGTTACATCACTGGACTCCCACATGTCTGACTGTAGTTTGAGTCCTGGGCCCAGTGGCTAGAAAATCACGCTAGATGTATGTGCATGCCTACCCAAGATCCTGGGAGGAGAATGGAGGGGAAGGGACTGCTGTGTGGCCATAGGCCATACCCCTGGGGGTTATTTCTCTGTCTCTCTCTCTGTCTCTGTCTCTCTCTCTCTCTAGTGAGGCACCTGCCTTAAGGCAAAAACCTCAAAAACAAAAAAAAGTAATAACATCCTATAACAACAATAATATTTATATACTTATATTCTTAAAATGCTCTCTGGATAGCAAAATTTACTTGGACAAACTTAATTTCTCAAAAATTATCCAAATACCATTGTATGCTGAAGATATTATTTATTTCTGTGTTTTGAAATATCTACTAGGTAGCAGGGTTCCGATAGCCATTCTTCCTCGCAGAAAAGGCCAAAGATTTCAGCACATTTATCTTTTCTGAAAGGAAAAAAATGCCAACTCAGCTTTAAATTTGCTAACGCTACTGAATTTTGTATGATTAAAAAGATGTAGAGATCATTGCCCATCTCAGGTTAAATACAATACAACTCTTTTTCTGATAATATAATCCATAAGACCATTTAACTGGCACTTTAGAATAAAACTTGACACAAGATGTTGGAACCATGAAGGAGTGAGAAGAACCCAATACCCATTGTCTTGGGGAATGTCTTATCTTCTGTTTGACCACCACCTGAGTGGGGCTGTCAGCATCAGCTTACATACTATATATTGGTAAAGCTTAATATAAACAGACGAAAATGAGGTGTTCTATTCTCATTCTTTCCCCACATGGATTATCTTGTGCAGCCCTGCCACCGGCTAAAACAATGAGCAGGATTTGGATAGACTGATGGTCAGCAAGAGGGCTTTACTGATGGCAACTACTGGGAGTGGAAGCTCAGGCTGGAATGAGTGGCATGCACAGCAGAGCCAACAGAAAGAGACCTGAGCACTGGGGAGGAATGTGGACTCCCACTGCGGGGAGAAATATGAACTCCCATTGTAGAGGATGCCTATCACCAGGACTAGGGATTATGTTAAAAGCCCAAGTAGATCTTGGGGCAGATGAAGGAATGCCACATTCAAGAAACTCATTTGGCAATGGAGTGGGAGATGGCATGAGTAGGGTGTGAAGACAAAGGTTTTGGGGCAATTTCATTTGAGGAGTAATGTTGAGTAAGTGGTTACAAGGAGGATGGAAAGGACGATTGGAAGATTTATATGGATGTAGGTCTGACAGGTGGCATGTTTGGTTCTCAAGACTGTTCAAACAAAGGGAAGAGTTCAAGTCTACTGAGGTGTGAAGCTTCCGAGGCCAGTGGATGACAATTCCCACACTAATTGGGCAATGTTAAGAGGAGACTTGGGCAAAGGGAGTGGAGGAACGAGTGCTTGCCAGTCACATGGACCTTTAATGTTCATATGGATGTGTTCAGGACTGAGGGGAAGAGGATCCTGCCCCCGACAGGTGAAGATTTGAAGCTTACCACTTGAAGGAGGAAGATGAAGTTGTCATCATGTGCCCTGAAATCAACCACAGAGTCCAGGGAACTGGAAGAGAACACTTTTGATGCCTAGATTCTGAAAGAGGAAGAGGAGTCACCAGGGGACCCAGGAATGATCTGAGAAGAAGATGTGGTCACCTCTGACTCTCCACCCCTTCCTATCTCCCTTGCCTGATACATATTTTCACTTGGCACTTATCTCTAAATCTTCCATATTCTCATTTATTTTCTATGGCTCTGTACAAACATCTAAGTTTTGTGAGAACATAAATTTTTGTTTCATTCACTACCATATTTCCTGTGCTTCGCATAGTACCATCTAATAAGTGCTTAATAAATTTTTGCCAAATGAATGAATCTGTGAACCCCAAAACTATGCTATATCACAGATACTAAGAGGCTTTATGAGGGGTGAAATATCTAAAAATATTCACTGCTGGTATTTAAAGATTCGTAAGTAGTTTTCATTTCACATAAGTCTCAGAACTGTGCTGTGATAAACAAGGATCTCCATTAAAGACAAAGAAATAATAAAAAGGGCTCCCTTATGTTGATCACAAGATATATGGCAGTCGTAGATTTATATATAGTTTCTTTCATTTCATTATCTCTGTATGCTTTATCTCCATTTTACAAATGAGGACATTGAAAACTTAAGCTGGCTATGTAAACTAAGTGGCTGAGCTGGATTTTAAGTCTGGACCTATGCTCTTCTCACAGAGCCATGCTAACCTTGAGATTCAGAAATAGAGCCTATGACTCATTCATTCACTGGTTTATTCAAGGAGGCCAGTGAGGAAGAGGACAGAAATAGGTGAGGTTGGGTAGGTAGCAGAGGCTGCATCTACTTAGAATGCTAAATGCAATATAAAAAGGACAAAAAGATTTTAAGAAGAGTAGTTCTAAGATATTTTCTATCTTATTTTATTTTATTGGTGCTATAGGGCATGTGTGGTCATCAGAGAGATAAAGACAGGGACAGAGAGAGAGAGTGGGAAAGTGAGAAATCACCCCCAGGTGGCATGGCCATGCTGCATTGCTGCATTCTCTTCTCTTGGGATTGGGGCATGCATGTGTATGTGCCCACTATGTTTTTCAAGCTGCCAGGTCTGGGACTTGAGCTGTCAAGTTGGCCTTATAGGATCCAGCACTTTAACCACACCACCTGCTATCCCTCTTTCCTAATTTTTAAGGAAACACATACATTAAAGGTAAGCAAGGGCTAAGGGAGGCAAAGATGTTTTGACACTAATAAAATAATTCAGGCAATGATGGATTAAAGCGGGGTCACAGTGTTCAAGGGGCTGAGATGTGATCAAATTTTTGAGACCTTTTGAAGATGTGAGAGGATTTTCTGAAATATGTATATGAGAACATGTGGATCTGTTTTGAGAGAAAGAAAGTAGTCAAGCAAAGCACCTAGGTTTTTGGCTTAAGCGTTGGGAAAGACAGAGTTGCCATTAACTGCTGTGGGAAAAACTACTAAAGTAGTAGTTTTGGGTAGGAGGGAAGGTCTGATTCAGACATGGTAAGTTTGACGTCTCCCAGTGGAGATGCTGAGTAGGCAGCTGGATTCCCTAAGCCTGGAGTTTAGGGGAGAGTACACTATGGTTTATTTGAAGCCATGGAGTGGGTTGAAATTCCAATTGTATTTAGAAACATATGATCTTCAATAAAAACAGTGTCTAATGCAAACTATTGTGTCTCATGTTTACTCACAACAGAAGGTCAACAACTACAGAAACTCAAAGAGGTCAAATGAAACAAGTAAGGCATAGCCTCACTGTATGTACTCCATCAGCAATGAGGCCAATACCTTCTTTCAAAATGGTAGACTCAGAGGTACAGCCATGTTGACTGTTCAGTGTAGGATGACCTCAATTTATTAATAAACTGTGTATGCACTGAACTGAAGCTTGTTAATAATTCATTATAAATTGCTTTATAACCAAGTAATTTCTTTCAGGAGCTTGTTTGAACTGGCTGAATGCATTATATAGTGACTAATTCCACAAGCTTAAGAGTTATGAAAGTGTATCATTTGTAGATTTCTATAATGGTGGTGGTTTTCTGATCCCTTGTGTCCTGAGTCTATCTGTGGAATGAGACAGTTTGCCTATGGAAGGTTCTTGGCCTGGAGAAAAAAGGGGCTGCCTCCCAGATGTCCATAAGTTAATTCCACTTTGAAATGATTTTTGCATCTCTCTGCCTAATGCCAAGTTCATTTCACATCTTACACCTGAATTACTATTGAGCAATTTGCTTTTCCACCTAATTTTTGTTTTGTTTTTATAATATTTTATTTATATTTAATCACTCTACACTCTTTTTTTTTTTTTGAGAGGTTTTTGCTAAAGGACGCATGTGCTCGCCAGAAAGAGAAAGACAGAGATATTGAAAGTTAGAAATCACCCACCTCTGGGGGGATGGCCATGCTGCAATCCCTTCTCCTCCATTCTCCTCTTGGGATCTTGGGCATGCACAAGCACCCAGTGTGAGTTTAAGCCACCAGGTCCGGGACTCAAACCGTGGTCAGCCATGTGGGAGTCCAGCGCCCTTAACCACCACGCCACCTGCCGGCCCCAATCACTGTACATCTTTACAGCATACGAAATGTTTTCCCCCAGTGTGAAGACAGTGCATATTCGCCAAGTTATAGAAATTACCATGTTGTTTTAATAGGATGCTCTTGTTTAACAGACACACTATTTTACACCAATCTTTGATCATGCTCTCAATAGAGATTTGGAACATTGCAATGCTAGTGACAAAAACTGTTTCAATTAGGACCTTGAAATGAAGAAAGGAGGAGGCCAATCAGGCCCTCTCCACCTTGTCCATGCTCTCTGAAGTCACGTGAGTGAACGGCACGCAGTCTCACACCACGGACCGTAAGCACCTGCTGTGGAAACAAACTGTCTGTTCTGCTTTGTCTCGACAGCACTATTTGGAGCCCCTTTCACTCTTTCAATCAAACCTTCTCAGACTGTCTCCATGGCATCAGTCCCTTCTCTGACACTGAGTGGCAGCTGGGCCAGAGGAAGCCATGGTGAGGGCCAAACAGCTGGTTCCAGTCCTGGTTCTGTCATTCAATTAACAGGCTCAGGAAAGACACTTAAGTCTCAGCTTTGTTCTCTGTCTAGACTAATGCTACTAGCAATGTAAAAAGAAATTCAAAGTATCAAAAGCCTTACGTGAAATGTGGGTAATTATGATTAAGAAACTTTCTATTTTTCAAACAGATGAATACCCAAATCAAGCTTATCAGGTTTTAAACTAATGAACCATTTGAGACCTATAAAGACGGTAGCTAGGTGTCATAGCTTGACAAGAAAGAAATAAATATATAATAGAAGCTGTCTGTGCTCCCCCTATCAATCCCTCGCCCTAAGAGTAGCCATAATCATGAATTTAAAGTCTATCCATTCTATGCATTTGTTAAAATATACATAGTATGTATAAGTACCTCGAAGTAACAATTACTAGTATGTAGTATTTTTGCACACTTTAAACATACTGTATGATTCTCAAGCTTATTTTTATGTACAATAATATATATGAGGAGAGTTATCCAATTTGATACATGTAAGTCTTTCATTAACTAAAACTGCTATATGACTAAATTCAAATTTATATATATGTATTTTCTGTGACAAACAATACTTTAATAACAATTTTATTCATGCCTGCTGTAGTTAAGTGGCAGAATTTCTCATAAGGGAATTAGGTGGTGGCCAAACTACTGGGCTACAGGATGTGCACATGAAGCATTGCTTTTTATTGCCACATTGTTTTCCTGAGCGGTTGTATTCCTTTGTGCCACCTGTAGCAATGTTTTTGTGCTCCACGTTTTCTAACACTTGGTATTATCTATCAGAGTTTTAAATTGTTGTCAGTCTAATGGGTATGAAGTGCAATCTCATCATGGCTTTAATTCACATTTTCTTTCTCTTTTCCTCCCAGACTCCCTCTTTTCTTTCCTTCTCTCTCATTTTTAAAAATATATTTTGTTGTTGGTGCCGAGTTGTAAAAGTTCCTTCAATATTCCGATACTAATCCTTTGTCAGTTATATCTGCTGCTTGTGGTTTCACTGTTTTAAAATTTTTGTTTTTAATTTTTCACATGTAATCACTGTAAATCTTTACAGCATACAAAATGAATTTTCCCAGCATGAATACGTTGCATATTAGTCTAGTCACATGTATTCCCATACGCATTATTATCAACAGGATATTTTTCATCTTTTTTTTTTTTTTTTTTTTTCTATAAAGCCTGTGCGACTGCCAGAGACAGAGACAGAAAGCAAGAAATCACCCCCCGGGGGGGGGGGTGGTGGCCATGCCGCAATCCCTTCTCCTCCATTCTCCTCTCGGGATCTTGGGCATGCACGCACACGCACCTGGCGTGAGTTTTACACCACCGGGTCTGGGACGCGAACCGTGGTCGACTACATGGGAGTCCAGCAACATAGCCATTACGCTAACTGCTGGTCCCAGGACATTTTTCATCTTTGTGTCAGTTAAACACTTTGCCTTTTTCCCCCTTGATTCCTCCCCTTCTGTCCCACCATTACCCATCGCCCTCCAATGCTGGCTCTGGTATGCACACTTGCCCTTCCTGCTTTTATACCTTCCAGTCTTGCCGGTTCTGCCAGAGTGCAGACATTTAGTATATATTGAGTATATATGCACCTCTCTTTCAAGGTCTGGCCTGCTTCACTTAGTATTAAATCTTTTCTAATGGTGCCTTTCGATGTATAGCATTAAATTTTTTTTTGTGGGGGAGAGTCTTTTTTTTTTTTTTTTTTTTTTTGAGAGGTTTTTGCTATAGGGCACGTGTGTTTGCCAGAAAGAAAGTGAGAAATCACGTCCTGAGATGGCCACGCCACAATCTCTTCTCCTCCATTCTCCTCTCGGGATCTTGGACATGCATACACATGTGCCCGGAGGGAGCTTAAGCCACCAGGTCTGAGACTTGAACTGCGGTAGACTACATGGGAGTCCAGCGACATAGCCATTATGCTAACTGTTGGTCCCTAAAATCAGAGTCTCTAAACTGGACTTAAAGGCAGTGTTTTATGTTGGAAATAGGTTCAGACTGGAAACCCAAGAGTTGAGTTCTACTTCAGGCTCTTCTGTTAAATATTTGTCCCTTTGTAAGTCACTTTCTTAGAAATCACTTTTTCTTTTTTTCCCCTACAAAATAAAAGCATAAACTAAACATTACTGATGAGCACATGACTGACCAAATGAATGACTCTGTGGTTTATTACATTGACGTGACAAAACAGAACAAAGCAAATCGTCTACGGAATAAACCCGAGCTCTTCAGCTTCCCTGAGCACCAGCTTCCTTATTTTAAAGATGGATGTAGTGATCCCTGATGAGGTTACTGTGCTGGTTAAGTACTGTTAGGTCTGTAAGCCAACCAGCAGAATATCTTTCATGTGCTGTGAATTGAGAAATTACATATTAATAATTGCTTATTAATATGTAATTAGATGCTTTGAGTACTTTATTCCAGTGGTTCACAAACTTCGGTGTGTGTCCAAGTCACTGGCGGTGTGCCTGGAGAATTTGCATCTCTAACAAATCCCCAGCTGACACTGATAATAAAATAATTGTCATTACCTGAGACTGTGATCTTACCTAAGAGGAGAAAGCATCAGTAACTTGGTCACACCAGGTACATTTGAATTTTAACCTAACCATGGATTTCAAATGATTTATTAATGTCTTCAAAAAAGACATATTATCACAGAGCTTCGAAAGGAAAAGTAATGGCATAATGCAAAAGAAATCCTATCCTACCCTAAGCAATGGAATTAAAGGCAGTGGAAATGATCGGCTGATATTCTTTCATATGCCTGGAAATTAGATGGCTAATCACAAAGATATTAATGTGGTGGGTTGAAACCAAGAACTAATTAGAAAAGAGCATGACCCTGCTGCCTTACACAAGCTGGGAAAAGGACTAAGATAGGACTTTATACTAGGAGAGCAAATGACTCCAACCTCAAACAAAAGATTGTGTAATTTGGAGGCCGGCAGGTGGCGCAGTGGTTAAAGTGCTAGACTCCCCCATGGTCCACCACTGTTTGAGTCTCAGACCTGGCACTTGCTTTCTCCCTTTCCCTTTCTCTTTCTCTGATCAAATTGAAAAAAAAAATAATAATAACAAATAAACTAAATAATTCTTTAAAAAACAGAGAAAGCTTGTGTAATTTTTTACACATAGATGGTGTTGTTGATCAAAAATATTTGGTCAATATATTTAATTTATTGTGTCTTTTTTTTTCCTAAAGAAGTCTGTTAAATGAAGTTGCACTTTGCAACTGATGATTTCTAAGGTCCAAGGAAAGATGGCATATATTTATGCCATAATTTATTTAGTCAGTCCCTTGTTCTTAGTAATTTTTAAAATACATTTTATTTAAATTTATTTATTTATTTATTTATTTATTTATTTATTTATTTATTATTCAATTTGACCAGAGAGGGACAGAGAGAAAGAGTGAGAAAGTAAGCTGCCAGATCTGGGACTTGAACCACAATTGGCCATGGGAGTCTCTAGCACCTTAACCACCATGCCACCTGCTGGCCTCATGTATTTTCTAATGGTTACTGTTATAAATAGGAATGCTATGAGCATATTGGCATTTATATATTTTATGTAACTGATCATTTCTTTAGGCAAAGTGTGACTTAGTTTTAAGGAGAGGAGATTTTGAAGAGCACATTTCCATTTTTAATTGTCTATTTTTCCCAAAGTTGAAAAATGGATTTTCTTAAATATCCCCATCCAATGTTGAAAATTGGATTTTCTTAAATTTCCCCATAAAGAATTCATTATACAACGGACTCTTCCTCCACTTAGCTCTGAGGGTGATTGCTTTAGGAAGAAGAAAACAGAACAATTCTATTTCTTTTTCCTCTGACATTTATCCAAGTAAAATGATTAGATAATTTTTAATCTACATAACCTTTTCTTTCTCTTGCAACCTAAAGCAATGTTGTCTCATAGTCTAAGGAATTTATTGGTTATTCTTCTTCTGCATCTTTTTCATATTCATGGTTAGAACTGCTGCCCTTTGAACAAGACAATTATTCCCTAAAAGATAGAAATGAGTTTACTTCCCCTATGGTTCTGAAGTAATTATATAAACAAAATTTTAGAATGCAAGTGAGGATAGCAAAATAGAAAGAGCTGTTGGCAGAGTTAATTGGCTGATCTTTTTATGTATATCTAATTTGGGATGTCAATTGAATTTTTGGAAATCATTGCTTATTTCCTTTGAGAATTATTTATTGCTCTGTGTAATTTGAATGTATAATACATAGTTTGTTCACTTTTGCATTATAGTTTGATTGAGAAAAATTATTTCTATCAGGGAGAGATAAAACACTATTTTTGAATCAGTTTTCTTTGCTTCCAGTATTGGTTTAGAGAAAATATGCAGATGTGAAATGAGCACAAAATGAATTGGTCGATTTATCATGGTTTAATTCTTTCCCGCCATTGGAGAGCCAGCAGTGGCATAGTAGAAAGGGCACTTAGGGGATGGGAGCTTTGTTTTGGTTTTGTCACTTAGGTGCTATGACCTTGGTAAACTGAAGTAACCTCTCCAGTCCTCAATTTAAATGTGTAAAACAAGAGAATCTATAGTAGTCCCTCCAGGTCCCTTCTCCCCTCCCTCCCTCCCTTCCACTCTGTGTTGTGCTTATTCTCGTTCTCCTTCTCCTCCTCATTCTCTTTCTCTTAGAGACTATATAGTGGCTTCAAAATGAGACAAATGTTGACATTTTGATTCTGCCATGTGGTGACACTGGCTGTGTGCCTAACCCTTCTGGATCCAGTTATCTCCGGTGTGACATGGCAATAAGACACACCAGCAGGGTGATTGTGAAGATTAAGAGAGGCCTTCTGTGTAAAGCAGCTGGTATGACATAGGAGTGCATCAGGCCCTCGATTAAAGGTAACTGCTATCTCACAATGTGGCTACGAAAGGCAGGATAGAACACACACATACACACATATATATATATATATATATATATATACATATATATATATATACACACACATATGTGTGTGTGTATA
>NW_006203786.1:471751-486069 GCF_000334495.1 Tupaia belangeri chinensis
TTGAGCAGGAATGAAGACATGTAGCTTCTATACATAAAAGATAATAGAAGTATATCTGTAACACGATGTCAAACCAGTTATGTTAAAGTACCCTATCAATTAAGATGAGAGCGTCTCGCTTAGGCAGAGAGGGATGGGAGGGCAGTCAGACATAGAAAATTATACAGGCAAGGAGACATTTGAGATAAGTCTTGAGAGAAAAGTTTAGCAGAAAAGAAAAAATGAGAGGGTGTTCCCTGTCAGAGTCAAAACTGAGGGCAGGGGTACAAAATCACAAGGGAAAAATAAGTGATCAGTTTAGAAAGAGCTTCCAGTTATTTTGTAGGAAACACACATAACCTTTAGGAAGATCATGTCCCTGTCCCTGTGTTCTAAATCAGGAATCAGAAAATATATTTGTGTATCTGCACAGTCCCTTCCAGAAATAACATTCCCTTATTTTTATAATTCTAAGTGATAGGCAAAGGTTGACTGACTCAAGAAAAAAACTTATACTAAATGGTTTCTATCCTCTGCTGTTGTTTTGCTTACTTATTTTTTGGAGAGGTTTTTGCCATAGGGCGTGTGTGCTCGCCAGAAAGACAGAGAAAGACTGAGAGATAGAAAGCAAGAAATCACCCCCCAGGGGGGGATGGCCACACCGCAATCCCTTCTCCTCCATTCTCCTCTCGGGAGCTTGGGCATGCACGCATACGTGCCTGGCATGAGTTTAAGCCACCAGGTCCAGGACTCCCGGTTGACTACATGGGAGTCAGTGACATAGCCATTATGCTAACTGCTGGTCTCATGATAGAATATTTATAAAAATTTTTTATCAATATAAAGAGTAGTGTCAACTTAAAACACAGGAGTCAGTTCCGGCCTATCTTGGGAAGTCTAACCCTGTCTTGAATGGTGGCAGTTGAGGCCCAGCACTGACGCCTTCCTGAGGGTCCAGGACTTGCAAATGCCTACTTCCAAAGTACAACTAATTTTAGTAAGTTCTTAAGTTTGTATGTCAAAGGGGACTTTTATTCCTGAGTGAAACTCAAGCAGCATCTTTCTAGGTAAGGCTGAGAAGTATCTTTGGAATCAGATTCAAAACTTCTTTTGGCATGAGGCCAGCCATACCCTCACTGAATCAATCCTCATATTCTTCCTGACGTCTCTTTGTAACTACTCCGTCTGCCAGTTATCTTAGAGGTGAAAATCTAAACATTAATTCCTTTCATTCCACCACCTTGGTAGACCTCAAACAGCACATCAATTCATTCTTAGAGTTATCATTTCCCTGCTGTTTATATGCTTGTGTATAGGCATCTACATTTGTCACAGCACCTGACAGGGTGTTGCCACATGATAAATATGAGTTGGATGAGTGATTAAATGAGGTTGGATGATGTGTGTGTGTGTGTGTTTGGTAAGAACACATAAACTAGAAAAATATATTTAACAACACTCATTTTCTCCTGATCTTATTTCCTTTTTGTACATCTACTACTTATTATTTGAAAGCATGTATGCATGCTATTATATTTTTAATCCTAAAGAAGGCAAGATTCAAGATGTTTTTAAAAATTACTCACTAGAGCCAGCCCATGGCCTGGTGGTTAAGGTGGCTGGGTGCCACATGGTCTACCACATGGTTCAAGTCTCAGATCAGGCAGCTTGAAAAGTATGCCGGGCTCACATGCATGTGTGCTCAAAGTCCCCAGGGAAGGCAGGATAGGGGAGAAAGGACTGCATGGTTACCATGCCTCATGGGGTGTGCTTTCTCACTATCCCTTTTCCTCTCTCTCTTGCTCTCTCTGGAAAGTGCATGGACCCTCTGGCAAATAAAAACAAATTTACTCAGCAAATAATAAATGCATTCTCATTGTAAAAGATTCAAATTATGTAAAATTGTCTCAGCAAAATACTGAAGATTCTCTTCATGTCCAACCCCTCTGTTCTTCAGAAGTAACCAGAGTTAACAATTTGGTGTGTGCAAATTTCCAATCTACTTTCTATAAAATATACACAAACACTCAGACTTTTTAATATAAAGGATACTATACTATATCCATTGCTCTACCACCACCATTTTACTCAATGTCTTGGCGCTCTTTTTACTATCTCTGTACACATTCATACCTTGTTTAATAGGCATAGAATAATTCAAAAGGGGGACAAGATAAATCATTGATTGGGGATGTATGTGTGTATGTAATAAATTAGTATAGGATTTTGACTCCTTTATATTATACTAATATTAAAAGTGTCCAAATACATCAATGTTTCTGACCCAGTGGTCTCATTTAGTAGGATACAAATTCACAGAGATAGAGGCAGAAGGAAAGGGTAGGGCAAGCATTCACTATTCAAGATATCAGCATCTCATGTTTAAAAGAATAAACTCTTAAAGTATTGCATGATTAAAATAAAAGATGGAAAGGACTATTATACGATTTAATCAAAATGTGAAATTAATCAATGTTATGGCTCACATTCTATCACTGCATACAGAGGTACAAGAGCAATTAAAACATGGCATTAGCTCAACACTTAGGAATTCGGGCAATAAGCATGTGCTAAAAAAGGACCCCAGAGAAACATGGAGGCTGAGAATTATCTTTTTATTCAACATGTGCTCTATTATCTTGGGAACACCAGAACGAAGGGCAAAATTCTCACAGCTAGGCTAATTACTTTAATAAGACCTGCTTTATTTAAAAATAAATCCAAAGCAGATGATGCTAGACTGGACCTGGTGACAAATATTTATCTTCTCTATGGTGTTTTGGTTATTTTTCCCTGTGGCATTGCACAGTTGGTTCCCGATCTCCACTTTGATGGTGCCAGGGGGCAGCATAATTCTTATCAAAAGGATGTGATAGAGTGTCTGTGTTCTACAGGGCTGCCCTCTGTGCCCCTCCTCCCCAGTCTAGAATCTAGTCTTTTCTTAGTTGCTGATGCGTGTTCTTGTGCCCCAAGAGAGCTATCTCTGTCCTTGGCTCTGCCCTCCTTGAGCCTTCTCCTCCTTCATTTCCATATCCCTGTCCTCTGTTAACTTCAGCCAACGTTCATTGATGTCTGCTTTGAGCCTGGTAGCCCAGAGTCATGCCAGGTCCTTGGATGCAGAAAGAAAGCACAATTCCTGCCCCCAGAAAAATTTCAACTTAGTAGAATTTTCTAGAGTTAATTTGATAAATACATTTAAGATAAAGAGTTATAGAATATAGACAATAACTAATTTGTCAATTGTCCTATATAGTATCTATAATTTAAAAGGGATCATACAAAACTAAATAGAAAAAATGTAATCACTGGATCAAGGTCAGTGTAGAACCATCTTTATTTTCCTTGAAGTGAAGGACACTTTTATACCGAGAAGATGACCTCACTTCCCTTTCAAATTCCCTGTAGCAAACAACAAAAGGCACTTTTCTTAGGTGGGCTGATATCACACAGGCATGTTACAGACATTAACATTTATGTTTTGTATTTACGGCTCCAATCTCAGTTTTATGTATTTGATTTATCTTTCCTTCTCAGACAGAGAATTCATAGCAACACCTAAGGCCTGTGTGGAGTTAGGTCAAGCTTATTTGAATAGTATTTATATTTCAGTCAAGCGCTTTCCTCTTTACATCAAAAAGGCAGCTTCAACCTTGAGATGCAGAGTTACTGTTTGCTGCACAGTCTTAGAGGACTTCTGCCAACTGCAATAAAGCGCTCCATTGGGTCCAGACTAGGGTGGGAAGTGTGCACAGGGTACCTTGGCAGGTCAGATTTCCAGCCATGGATCCTGAGATAGAGAAGCATGACTACCTGAGGCAGTTGCAGACCATAAGAAAACAAAACTGATTAAACCAAACTAAACCAAAACCAACCAAGTTGGGACGGAACAACCACCTTAGATATGAACTACTCTCAACTGCACATGTACATTCACTGTAAGCAAGCAAGAAAAGCAAATAGAAGAGGACCGTCTGGATCTTAGAATCACTAGAATTTCTAGCACAAAATGGTTTTCTAAAGCAGCCTGAACAAAACACTGCTCTACTGAAGTTGCTACCAGCTCATTGTCCCTGACCCCCTTCAGGAGTCCAGACCACAGGAGCAGGCAGTGCTGGCTGCCGAATGATATTTATTCTCCCCTTCATTGCTACTAAACTCCTCATATCATTTGGGAGAACAACATGCCAACAGAATATTTCCTCCAAACTCTCTTGGTGGCTATGTCACCTAGATGCAGCCTAGAAGATACACTAGATATTGCCACCCCACCACCTCCTTTCTTCCTGGAATGTGTTTGTACAGCACCCATGAAGAGAAAAACTACACACAGGAAGAAAAAACAGGTAGATAAAAAGAAGTTTGTGTTTTTATGTTTGTTTTTGTTTTGGTTTGGTTTGGGCTTGCCTAGGATGATGCTATTGAGCTGCAGAACCAGCTCTGGATTGCTTCCCCTACGTTTTCTTCTGTGTGACATGAATCGGTCCCATGCATTCAGTCTTGCCATGTTCTTCTTTTTTTTTTTTGGAGAGGTGTTTGCTATAGGGCGCCTGGGCTCGCCAGAAAGACAGAGAGACAGAGAGATAGAAAGCAAGAAATCACCTCCCAGAGGGATGACCATGCTGCAATCCCTTCTCTTCCATTCTCCTCTTGAGATCTTAGGCACGCATGTACCAGTGCCCATGAGTTTAAGCCACCGGGTTTGGGACTCGAACTGCAGTTGACTACAGAGGAGTCCAGTGACATAGCCATTATGCTAACTGCTGGTCCAATCAGTTTTGCCATTTTCTTAGGGCAATGGTTTCATGCTTTTTCTTTGTTTACTATAGGGTATATGTGATAGCTAGAGAGAGACAGAGAGGGAGGGAGGGAGGGAAGAAGAGAGAGAGAGAGAGAGAGAGAGAGAAGGAAACTGAGAAATCATCCCCAAGGGGGATGGCCATCACACAATACTTTTTTCATTCTTCTCTCAGGATTTTGGGCATGTACACACACACACTCTTGCCATATTTTTCAAGCTGCTAGGTCCAGGATAAGAACTACTCAGCTGGCCACATGGGACCCAGCTACCTTAACCACAATGCCAACTGACTGGCCCAAGGCTATGACTTTTTTTTTGGCATCAGAAGTCACTGTGTTTTGAGACATTAAAAGTCATGAGGGGCTGGCAAGTGGTGTGGTGGTTAAGGGTGCTGGACTACTACATGGTCAACTGCAATTTGAGTCCTGGACCTGGCGGCTTGTTTTCCCATTTTCCCTCCTTCTGTCTCTCACTCCGTCCTTCTCTGGTCAAATTAAAATAAATAAATAAATAAATACATTTAAATAAAATACTTCTTTTTAAAAAGTCATGAGAGTTGAAACTATTAAATTTCAGGAAGAAAAAATAGGAACATGTTCCTTGCCACTGATCTTGGCAATCATTTTTTGGATGTGATAGCAAGAACACAGGCAACCAAAGCAAAAATATCATGACTGGACTATATCAAACTAAAAGGCTTCTGTACAGCAAAGAAACAATAAAATTAAAAGGCAACCCATGGAATGAGAGAGAAATATTTGCAAACCGCATGTCTGTAAGAAGTTAGTGTCTGAGGCCAGCATGTGGCATGGTGGTTAAGGTACTGGACTTCCACATAGCTGACCACAGTTCAATTCCCAGAGCTGGTGGCTTGAAATTGATGCTGGGCACTGTGCATGCATGCTCAAAATCCCTGAAGGAGAATGGAGGAGGAGAAGGAATTGCAGCATAGCCATCCCCCTTGGAGGGTGATTTCTCACTTTTCCCTGTCTCTGTGTCTCTCTCTGGCAAGTACACACACCCTATGGCAAAAACGTGAAAGAAAAAAAAAAGTTAGTGTCCAAAATACATAAGAAAGTCATAGAACTCAATAGCAACAAACAAACAATAACCCCTAAATATCTTGATTAAAAAGTGGGCAAAGGCTATTAGTAGACATTTATATGAAAAGCTGTTTAAAAATCACTAATCATCAGGGAAATGCAGATCAAAACTACAATGACATACAACTTCACACCTGTTAGGATAACTATTATTAACAAGTCAAAAATAACAAGTATTGTTAAGGATTTGAAGCAAAGGTAACCTTTGTACATAGCTAGAAGAAATGTAAATTGGTGCAGCCAATACAGAAAACAGTTCAGAGGTTCCTTTAAAATGAAGCATAGAGGGACTAGCAGTTGGTGTAATGGCTATGTTGTTGGACTCCCATGTAGTCGACCATGGTTCAAGTCCTGGACCTGGTGGCTTAAACTCATACCAGGAATATGTGCATGCATGTCCAAGGTCCTGAGAGGAGAATGGAGGAGAAGAGATTGCAGCATGGCCATCCCCCCTTGGGGGTGATTTCTCATTTTCTGTCTCTCTCTGTCTTTTTTTTTTTTTCACACGCCCAATAGCAAAAACCTCTCCCCTCAGGTTTTCGCTATAGGGCGCGTGTGCTTGCCAGACAGACAGAGAGAGACATAGAGACAGAAAGTGAGAAATCACCCCCCAGGGGGGATGGTCACGCCGCAATCCCTTCTCCTCCATTCTCCTCTCGGGATCTTGGGCACACACGCACACGTGCCCGGCATGAGTTTTAAGCCACCGGGTCTGGGAAGCGAACCGCGGTCGACTACGTGGGAGTCCAGCGACACAGCCATTACACTAACTGCTGGTTCCCTGTCTCTCTCTGTCTTTATGGTGAGCACGTACCCTATAGCAAAAACCTCTCCCCCCTCCCCCCCCAAAAAAAAGAAAGAAAGAAAGAAAAAAAGAAAAAGAAAAACAAATGAAGCATAGAACAGTCATAAGATCTAGCAATCCCTTTTCTGGCAATATATCTAGAGGAAATGAGATCAGTATCCTGAAAAGGTATCTGTTCTCCCATGTATATTTCAGCATTATTCACAGTAGGCAAGATATGGAAAAACCTCAGTGCTCATCAGAGGAAGAGGGATAAAGAAATTGTGGTATTTACACACAATGGAATATTATTCAGTCCTCAAAAAAGGGAGAGAGGTCTTGACATTTGCAAGCAACCACATCGATGAGGCTGAGAACATTATGCTAAGGGAAATAAGCCAGTCACAGAAAGATTAATATTGTATGATTTCATTTATATGTGGAACCTTAAGAAGTCAAACTCACAGAAGCAGAGAATAGAATGGTAGCTACCAAAGATTGTGGGTAGAGGTTAGAAGAAATGGAGGCATATCAGTAAAAAAATAAAAATTTTCAGTTACATGGAGTGAATGAGATTTAGAGATATAATGTACATCTTGGGGTCTATAGTTTACATACTCGAAATTTGCTAAAAGAATAGTTCTTAAGTGTCCTTAGACACACAAGAAAAAGTAACTACGTGAGGAGGTGAATGTATTAATTACTTTAACTATAATAATAAGTTCATTATCTCTCTCTCTCTCTCTACACACACACACGCACACACATGTCAAAATATTGATATCACATCTTACACTACAACTTAAATGTGTATCATTTTAATAAAGACTGAAACAAAAGTCCTGAGACTTTTAAGTTCTACAGTACGTGGTACATGTATCTGGAACCCTGGAAACTAGAATCTGGTAAACGTTTCTGTGTCTGTAATGGTAGCTGGAAGAAAGGACTTACGGGCCTATCAGAAAAGTAAAATGGTAGTGAAGTTAGCAGCTCTGTGGCATAGGTTACAAAATATTTCACAAGACGATGCATCTGCCATTTATCATATCATAACTATGCATTAGGAAATTGATAGAAATTAGCTCTAAATTCTCATGGAAACTACAGTGGAGGTATTATACTGCTTGCTTTACAAATAAGGAGGTAAAGAGCAACTTGCTTAAGATCTCAGAGCTAATAAGTGCAAGAGCTAGGATTCATATCCTCCACTGGATGCCCAAGTCCCTGCTATTTTCACAATGTTTTCCATAACTATATTACTTTATTTACTCCTATAACAAGCCCATAAGGGAATTCAATTACCCCTTTTATCTAGGAAAACGTCTTCAGAGGTGTTTAGTTAATGGCCTAATATCTCACAGCTACTTTAGTTTCCAAAAGCACAGCTCTTTTCACTCCTCCAAAATGCAGTCCTTCAGAGATTTCTGGAATGCTTTTTCCCAATAATATTTATAAAGGGCTTACTAGGTGCCCAAACTATGTGTGTTATTCTTATTTTATAGATGAGGGAACTGAACCTCAGAGATGAAGTAATTATTCAAAGTCACTAAGTGGGTCCCTGGGGATCTGACCCTAGGCAGGCTGGCTCCTGAACCTGTCTGGTCCCCTCCAGGCCTCTTAGACACTATAAAGCCATTCTCAGATAATGTGGAGGAAGTCTGGCTTCCTCTATCTATGTTCCAAGAAGTATGAAGGGGCAGGGAATAAAGAATCACCTTAAATGTTCTTGGAATCAATAGATTTTGAGAACTCTCTGGCTGAGAAGGAAGGCTTGGGCTTATTCTTTGAGGTCAAAGATATACTAAAGACAGTACTGTGAAATTACTATTCATGTCTTAGGTGTAAAATGTCCATCTTAAAAAATCAAAAATGGAAGGGAGAATTCAGCACATTGAAATTAAATGTTGTCCTTAATAACTTAGCTTGGGAATGAATAAACTGTAGGAGTCAGAAGTCATTTTGCTTTGGCTCAGGAAGAAGACATGGATGGAATTCTGTGCCAGTGTGTTGGGAACTTTTGTTCCCCTAAATGGTCAGTGGTTTTAATTCATATATAATATTTGATTTTAATCAGCCTAGGCAACTGTTGATGCGGGGTTTTCTTTTCTCACGGAAGTTGCAACATGAATGAAATTTAAGTAGAATCTCTCATTTGAGCTTTCAGAGATAAAAGCCTGATTTTGAGAAACTAGAGAACTTTCTTTGGGTTCTATCAACAGCAGACAGAGGAGGTCTCCTCACACAACACAGTGGCATCCCCTCCTGGATTCTGACTCTAGTTAGCAAAACTCTACACCGATTTCCTGAAAGAATTGTTTTTTGTTTTGACTGAAGTTTTAATTTTTCAGTCAGTTCTAATGATGTCATATTGAGATTAGGGTAAGGGACACAAATTTTTTTTTTTTTTTTTTTTTTTTTTGCTATAGGGCACCCGTGCTTGCTGGAGAAATACAGAGAGAGACAGAGAAAGGGAAAGTGAGAAATCACCCCCTGGGCAAATGGCCATGTCACAATCTCTTCTCCTCCATTTCTCTTGGAATTCTGGGCACACACATGCATGTCAGGTCTGGGACTTGAACAGTAGTCAGCAATGTGGGAGTCCAGCCTCCACTACCAGGGCATCTGCTGACCCCATAATTTACTTTTTTTTTTCTTTTTTAAGAGGTTTATAGGGTGCCTGGGCTCGCCAGAAAGACAGAGAGAGACAGACAAAAAGCGAGTAATCACCCCCCAGGGTGGATGACCACGCTGCAATCCCTTCTCCTCCATTCTCCTCTCAGGATCTTGGGTACACATGCACACGTGCCCAGCATAAGTTTAAGCCACTGGGTCCGAGACTCAAACTGCAGTTGACTACATGGGAGTTCAGCAACATAGCCATTACGCTAACTGCTGGTCCAGAAACCAGATAAATTTTTAAAAATTTACCACATAACAAAGTAACCCCATATTTGTACTTTTTCACATATACTTACCATACTGTGATGAGAGTTTACTGTACTAAATAATAATAATGGTTACCACTTATAGAGAAACTACAATATTCCAGAATATTACAAATATATGCATATACATATTGGCATGAATTTAGTATGCATACGAATCCTTATTCAGCCATGCTTACATACTGCTTCAAGAGACTGTCCTCGACACAGAAGGCAGATCTATAAGTACTAAAATCTATTAATTTTGTCATGATTTTTCCCCAATTAATTCTGAACACGAGTGTGTCTTTAGTAAAACATGAGAAGTTAAGTGATTTGTATTTCATAAGCTTTCTGGAAATTTTGAATTTAAGGAGCATCTCCAAATCAAAAGTTCTCTCTTATCACTGAGATTGGTATGTATGGCCTGCTGTATTTTATGAATGCCTCATTGCCATGCTTACTCACCTGGCTTAATGAGGCATGTAAGTATCGGTTACGCAAATAGTGTGGATGTCTGTGGAGTTAAAATGTGATATGCTAATGTTTAGCATCTACACTGTGCGTCAGAGAGACTTTCCTGCCCTTGAGATGGTTCTCACTTCTACTGTTTTTTACAGATGAAATGGAATTACACCTAGACTCTGTAAAGGAAATGAGATTACTATGTCAAGCAATCCTTTGTCTTTCAGTTAGAAATCACAAAAACAGCATCTTTGAGAGGGGAGGAGAAATAAGAGCAATTTGAGTGCCCATAAAAGTTATTTCTAAATTCAAATGAGTTTAGGAAAAAAAAAATCCCCAATAACATCTGTTTGGTTAATGGCTAGTGAAAAACGGTGGGAGCTATGTCAGCGATCCCCAAATTGCAGCTAAAACTAATTGCTTGGGAGGCTGCTTTAAGCCAGAACAAATATATTAGTTAGATTTTATGGAAGGCTGCAAATAGTTTTAGGAGTATTCATGTGTTTTTTTCTTCACTCAAAACAAGGCAGTCTATACTCCACCTCTGAAGTCTAGAGGTCCACTTCCCTTCTTTACCCCTTTCTATTGTCCTATCCCTCAGATCTGATGACATTTGCCTACTTGATATTCAACAAAAATGTGCTACTCACTGTCAGGCACCACTAGAAAAGGGACCGCAGACTCATTTTCACTGTTGTACATGCCCTGAGGTGGTGGCTAAAGGGTAGACGTAGCCATTTGGGCTACCGATGACCTATGAATGACTCTCCCATTTAAATTCTTTTGCATTTCGGAGGTAGAAGACGGGGTGGGCATTTGGCTCTTTATGTCTCTCTCCTCAATCCTTAGAGGCAAAGTGTGTGTGTATGTGCATATGTGCATGTACATATGCACATATGCATGTGTACACGCACACGCACAATTTAGCTCCAGCTTACTGCCATTCTGTTCTACAAATCAAACTTTTTAGTCTCTATCTTTATATACATACATATATATATATATATATATACACACACACACACACACACATATATATTAAAAGAGCAGATTCAAAATATTAACTTTTTTCTTGCTAGAGAATACTTGCACTCACTAGAGAGAGAGAGCGAGAGAGAGAGAGAGAGGAGAGAAAGTACCCCATACCTTCAATGGGCAATGGCCACATCACTGTACCTTCTCCTTCATTTCTCCTTTGGCATTTTGGACATTCACACACATGAGCCTGGTGTGTTTTTCAAGGTATCAGGTCTGGACTCGAACTACGCCATCACCCATGCAGGATCCAGCTGCCTTAACCACCATGCCACTGGCTGGCCCAAACTATGAACTATATCTATGACCAGTTAAGAAATACATAGTTATGTACACTAATTAAAAAGAAATACATTTACCATGATATTCAGTGCTTTATAATTATTACCTATAGGTCAAGGTACTCAACATGTTAATTAAATTCATGAACCACATTCAACTGAGGCTCTCTTGGCTCCTATTACATCTCATGGAATCATTCAAGGCTTCAGTGGTTTGTTGATAGAAAACTCTTCCTTAGGACCATCTCAGAATTTAAGTCCTTGCAGTCTAGAACAGATTTTCCCTCTGATCTAAAAGTACTCGTGAGTCCTCCTTGAAAGAAAACCATGAGTAGTAAATAAAGATAGATGCATTCTTTTACCTAAGCAGGCAAGGCAGAGACAAGACTTCATAGGAAGCACACAGAGCTTTGGGAGGGTAACAATGGCATCTTTGTTGAACCACCCTATTTCAACGTATCTTCCTCAATGTTTGCAGTAACAAGATGAAATAGACCCATGCTGAGCATCATTCATATTGCCTGATGCCAGTAGGAACCCAGTAAATGTTAATTTCCTAATCTTTAAGGGTCCTATCTAAGCATGCACCTATGCACATATGCGCGTGTGTGCCCGCACGCGCGCGCGCGCACACACACACACATTATGCGCGTGTGTGCGCGCACGCGCGCGCGCGCACGCGCGCGCGCGCACACACACACACACACACACACACACACAGTTTAGCTCCAGCTTACTGACAGCCATTCTGTTCTACAAATCAAACTTTTCAGTCTCTATCTTTTTTTTTTTTTTTCCCATTCCATCTATTTTGTTCTGAAATTCTCTGGAGGGACTACTGAGAACACCTTATGCTTTTCTAGTAGATTAAAAGGGGGAATAGACATTCTGTTTCTTCTTGATACAAAATAAACAAGTAATGTGAAGTACAGTAGTTACTGTTTTCCCAAATCACGGCGCGCAGCAAGGTGCTCATAAAAGGCACAGCATGAACGACACGGTACATTCCTCCCAGCTTCCCCTGCTGCAGAATCAAAACCAGAGGGGCCGCCTGATCCCACCAAACTGACGGCCAGGTCTACCTCCCACCTCTCAGAACCCACTTGTAGAAGAAAGGGTTGATGATGGGGTTGCCAGATTTTACAAATAAAAATGCAGGATACGCAATTTAAATTAGAATTGCAGGTAAATAACACTTACTTATTTTAGTATAAGTGTGTCTCAAATGGGATGGGACATAGTTATACTAAAAATTTATTTGGTGCTTATCTGAAATTCCAATTTAACTGGGTATTTTATCTACGGCCCTAGTAAGTAAACACATAAGAACTAGATTTTCAGGTTCACTGCCTTCGTAATCTTTTAAAGAGCTCTAGTCCATTTTGTCTAAAACCTTCGGTTTAAAGGAAATCACTTATATGGACGTAACTCTCACACTTACCGTACATTGGAATCATCTGAAGGGATTTAAAAACACATTTAACTGGGTTCATAGCACCAGGATTTCTGACTCAGTAGGTCTGGAGTAGGGCCCGAGAGTCTGCATTTCTAACAAGATCCCTGTTTCTGGTCATAACGGACATCAGCCTGAGCCGTGTGTCTAGGTCTTCACGAATCAGTTGTTCACAGTGAAATAACCCGATGTAGCCAAAAAGGCATATGGGAAAGAGAAAGGGCAATGTTTAGAGCATTCCTATAAAATGAGAGAGACGGTATTTTTTTTCTGTTTTTCTGGGTTTTACAACAATAAATGTTGCAAGAATAACAATAAGGAAAAAAATAGATAAAAATTCTTGAAGGTACTCTATTTTATACAGAAATAAGATTAAACTCTCCCAAACGATCTTTAATTTGACCCCTGCTCAGTAAGCCATGATTCAAATGAAAGGCAACTCAGACAGAGTAAGAAAATTAGATTTGTCTCACTATGTTTTAGTACTGAGGGAATGTGTGGAACAATGAACGGATATGTTCTTATAATCCAGTGCCAGTTGGGATATCTTCTGAAGGAGAAGAAATTTTCAAAAATTTGTGAAAAACGTAGGACAAGCAGGGCTGGCAGGTGGCATGGTGGTTAGGGGCTCTGGATTCCCATATGGCTGACTGCAGTTCAAGTCCCAGGCCTGGCGACTTTCTTTCTTTCTTTCTTTCTCTCTCTCTCTCACTCTCTCCTTGTCTGGTAAAATTAAAGTAAATAAATAAAGTTAAATAGAATAATAATCAAAACATGTAGGACAAGTGATGAATATATACACAGACTCAATACAATATACTAAATAGAAAATGCCACGCCCCCTGCTCCTGTGCCAGCTGGTATCCCAGCTCCTCCAGAGAATGGGAAAATATATTCAAAGTGTTGAGTGAAAAACAATTTCAACCAGAAATCCTACATCCGGCAAGATTATCCT
Organism: Tupaia belangeri chinensis; assembly: GCF_000334495.1. NCBI lineage: Eukaryota > Metazoa > Chordata > Mammalia > Scandentia > Tupaiidae > Tupaia > Tupaia belangeri. The sequence continues at coordinate 485,529 of NW_006203786.1, forward strand.
TCATATGGGAAGAGAAGACAAGAACATTCTCAGATAAAGAAAACCTGAAAGAATTTACCAACACCAGACCAGCTCTCCAAGAAGTTCTGAAGACTGTGCTATCCTAGGAAAAGTAAAGTCAGACACACAGAAATAAGAGTTCTAAAACAGCTAAGAAAATGGCCAGCTTAATGGTAGGGACAAGTCTAGAGTTGAATGTTATCCTCCAGAATTTAATCGGAAAGTTCGGACCACAACAAAAGATGAAGTACATGAGTTTGAATGCATGAAATAGAATTGTATGACATTTGACTAAAACATTACTGACCTTCTACGCTTTGTTTTCCAGTGTTAAGGAGTTTTGTCTTTTCTTGAGTTGTGGACAGGTCCATGTACCTACTATTCAAGCAGAATCCTAGCCTGTTTCCTGGCTAGGATTAAGTTCTATTAACATCTGGAAAATCACATTTGGTATGCTGTGGTGATGTTCAGTGAAAGTATGTAAAATAAATAAATTAATAATAAAAACAGGACTGAAATTATAAAAATACTAGAAAAATAT
>NW_006203786.1:486127-496344 GCF_000334495.1 Tupaia belangeri chinensis
GTAGGGAAAATGCTTCAGGAGATAGGTTTGGGTAGAGTTTTGTTTAAGTCCTGAATAAAATTCTGGCAAACTGAATTCAATAGCACAAAGAGAAAATGGGAGAATGCGTTTGTCAACTATTCATCTGACAAGAGATTAATATATTTAATATATAAGTTACTCAAATAGCTCAACAGCAAAATAAATCAAATAATCCAACTAAAAATGGGCAAATGATATGAAGAGATTTGTCTCAAGAGAAGACTTAGAAATGGTCAACAAGTATACGAGAAAGCGTTCAACATCACTAATCATCAGAGAAATGTGAATCAAAACCACAATGAGAGGCCAGAAGGTGGCATAGTAGTCAAGGCACTGGATTCCCACATGGACAGATCACGGTTTAAGTTCCAGACCTGGGAGCTTGAAAATCACACTGGGCACATAGGCATGCATGACCAAAATCCCAAGAGGAATGGAGGAGCAGGGATTGAGATCTAGCCATGCCCCCAGGGGATGATTTCTCACTCTCTCTCTGTGGTGAGAACATATGCCCTATGGCAAAAAACTAAACTAAAACAAAAACAAAAAACAAACAAACAAAAACCTCAATGTGATATCATTTCACCCCTGTTAGAATAACATTCATAAAAAAGACAGAAAACAAATGCTGGCAAGGGTGAGGAGGAAGAGGAACTCTTTTTTTTTTTTTTTTTTTTTTTTGGTGGGAATGTAAGTTAGCACCAACCACTATGGAAAGCAGTACAGAGGTTCCTAAAAAGGCAAAAAAAAAAAAGTATAACTACTTTATAATCCAAGTAGTCCCACTACAGTTATATATCCAAAGGAAAGGGAATTAGTTTAACACATCTGTACTCCCGTGTGCACTGCAGCCCTATTCGTAATGGCCAACATATGGCAACCCAAGTGTCCATTAATGGATAAATGAATAAATAAAATGTGGTATGTATACACAGTGTATTCTGTTCAGTCATTGGAAAGAATGAAATTCTGTCATTTGGGGCAACATTGATGTCTGGAGGATGTTACATTAAGTGAAATAAGCCAGGCACAGAAAGAGAAATACTTCATGTTCTCACTCACATGTGAAAGCTAAAAACATTGACCTCAAATAATAGAAAAGAATAGCCATTACATTGGAAAAACAATTCCTAGATAGTGTTTTGTTGAATGACCAAGTGCTATAGGTTAGCCAGTTGGATGCATAAAACTGAGCGTCCCACCTGCACACTAAGACCCATTATGTTAGGTTGTAACTGAAATTATGTTACTTGAAGGTAATGTTAGCCACAGGAAAATGGGGCATTGTGAACCTCAAGGTATCCTTTATCACTGCCTAGGCCAGGTGATATAATTCAAATGTTCCTTTGGTGTAATGTGTATTTGACTTAATGTGAAAGTTCAGGTTCACCTTAATGTAAAAACGATAAGGGGATCAGCATATGGCATAATGGTTACATTGCTGGATTCCTGCATGACTGACGGAAGGTCAAGGCCCAGACCTGGTAGCTTCAAACTCACAGTGGGTGCATGTGCATACATGCCCAAAATTCCCAGAGGAGAATAAAGGGGAAGGGATTGCAGCATGGCCATCCCCACTGGGGAATGATTTCTCGCTTTCTGTCTCTGTCTGGTGAGCGCACATGCCCTACAGCAAAAGTATCTAAAAAAAACAAAAACAAAAAAAAACAACCAAAACAATAAGAATTCACTGACCCATATAAGATATAATGCTATCTCATATGTACAGCCTCAAAGTAAAAGAAATGATTTCAAGGGCATGATTTGTGAATTTGCCAATTGTTTTTCACTTAAATGGCATCTTACAGTAAAAATAGTGTCTAAATTTACATATAACTAAAATATGTGTATATTTTAATTCAAATAAATAGGTGTGATACTGGATATGTTAAATGAATTGATTTAATAATTCCCCATGGTATGCATATATATAAAAACATCTCATTTACCTCATAAATGTATACAATTGTAATTTGTCAATTAAAAATAACATTTATATAATAAAAATTTTAAAATTACTGTAAAATATCCCTTATATAAATTTATAATACTTTATACTTCTATTTTTTAATAAACAGGTCTAGTTTTTATTCTGCTTTGTTTAGTTTTTAGTAGTATAGCTGGTGTAAAATAGTGCATATTGATGACTTAATTAAACATTTAAACCATTGAATCCTCTCTTGTAAAATCCTGGTATACCCTTGGGCCAGTCAATGGCATGGTGGGTAAGGTGGCAGGATCTCATGTGGCTGGCTGTGTGATTTGACTCCTGGATCTGGCAACTTGAAAAACAGGCTGAGCACATGTGCGTGCACACTCAAAATCCTAGAAGAAGGAAAAGGGATCATAGTGTGACTATCTTCCTCTAAGGGCTGCACTTTCTCACTTTCTCTCTCTTTCTCAGGTGAGCATATGCACTCTTTGGGTGTGTGTGTGGGGCGTCTTGGTATATCCAACTATTCTGACCTTTTTCAACCAAGTGTGGCAGTTCTCTCCCCAACCACAAATGAAAATCCTTCTGTGAGGGAATCTGAAATTGAGAAATGCAAGACTCCATATAAAAAAATAGGGCTGGGAATAGAGATTAACGACATTATAAATGAGAGAAACTCAACCCATGTTACCTCCAGATCATGTCAATAGTATACTAGACATTATAAATTAAAGTCAGTGAGCACAGTGCAACCGATAAGGAGTGACCAAACTTTAACTTCCTTGGAACATCTTGGATTCACCCTTGAGGTCTCATTAAGATGCCTGTAAAGTAATTTTGAATAGTTACAGGTGAGCTGCCCATTGGTGGACATAATTGAGCTTTCCTGACTAGGACTTCAATTCAAGGTGCTTTTCAGTTTTTACAACTTCGAGCTGTTGACCTTCAAAGGCTTCTGTGCCCTGCCCAAGCCCCAAGTGGCAGCTTCAAGGCTCTGTCCTCTGGTGCGTGGTTTCTAGGTTCAGCATTTGCCCTTTCTCAGACACAGAGGTAGGAAGCCAGATTCAAGTTTACTTGCCCTCAGCCTCCCCTGTTTCTCCCAGGTCCTCATGGGAAAAGCTGCAACTTCTAACACAACATTTTCCTTACTTTCTTTACAATTCCCAGTTCCCAAATCCTTCTTTTCCTAATTATCTCCCAATGAAGTGACTCTCAGATAATTAACATCTCTGAACTTGCTAAAAAGACATACAGAAATGAGACACTGCACAGGAAACATTTAAGAACAAGAAACTAAAGCATGCTTAGTGGGTTTGGGATAGGGAGTGTTCTATGTCTGTCAGCATGAAACTTTTGACTACAAAGCAAAATCAGTAGGTAAAACTCGTACCAAGGCTTATTTTCATTGAGATGCTATTTACATACTATAACACTTGCTCATGTAAAGTATAAACTTCAGTGGCATTTAGTATAGTGATTAAGTTGTGTAACAATCACCACTAATTCTAGCACTTTTTTTTTCACTGCCCTCAAAATGCCCTGTACCCAATGGTGATCATTTCCCTTTCCTCTATTTCCCAAGCCCCTGACAATGGCTAATCTACACTTTCTATCTTTAGGATTTGCCTAATTGAGACATTTCATGTAAGTACAATCAACCTTTTGGTTTCAGGTATCCGGCTTTGTTAGCTTAGCACGTTGATGAGGTCTATCCACGTCATATGAGTACTTCATTCTTATTTATGGCTGCATAATATTTCATTGTAGGGATATGCCACATTTTGTTTATCCATTCGTCAATTGATGGGTATTTGTATTATTTCTACCTCTTAGTCTAGGAATAATGCTGCTTTGAACATTCATGCACATTTTTCTATGGATGTATGTTTTCAATTATCTTAGGTGTGTATATAAGAGGAATTTGAGTAATACGCTAAATCTATGCTTAACTTTTTGAGGAATTGCTAAAATGTTTCTCATAGCAACTGCATCATTTTATATTTCCATTTGCAATGCCTGGGGGTTTTAATCATCACCAATACTTGTTATTGATCATCCTTTTATTATAGCTATTTTATTGAGTATAAAGTGGTTTATTATTGTAGTCAAGGCCTAATTTTTAGAGTAGTAGTCAGAGACTTCCAGAATGGGGTATACATACAGCATTCCATTTGATCATCTGTGCTGTAGGTCTCTGACTGTTATCTCTCAGGTCCAAATTTGACTAGTAAATGTGTTTTGTTTGGATGTTAGATGGGCTTAGTGGGTCAACAGATGGCATGGTGGTTAAAGCACTGGACTCCCACATGGCCAACTGTGGTTCAAGTCCCTGACCTGGTGACTTGAAAATCACGCTGGGCACATGTGCATGCATGCCCAAAATCTCAAGAGGAGAATGGAGGAGAAGTGATTGTGGTATAGCCATCCCCCTGGGGGATGATTTTTTTATTCCTCCCTCACTGTCTCTGTCTCTGACAAGCACACATGCCCTATACCAAGAAGAAAAAGAAAAAGAAGAAAAAAGAAAGAAAGAAAAGCTATGAACTCTCCAGCTCTTCATGTGTCTCTAAATTCCCTTTTCTCCTCTCATCATATCTAACTCCTGACTGAACTTGTTCTTTCATGTTACCTGTCTGGCTCATATGGGCATGAATTTCAGACCGTTGTCTATATATTCTATTTCTGTATCTGGATATCTTTATTATTAAGAACAATAAATCTGGATACAGGTTAGAAAGATTTTTAAAATCATGAGTTTGGCGGATTAAACTTTCTGAAACGCAAAAGTTAAATCAATCAGTCTACTTCATTTATAGAATATTCTGTTGAATCAGATTATTAACATTGCTTCTTAGATTGTAGCAAATTTTATCACACCATTTTTGCAACTGTCAAATCCCGCTGACCTAAGACTAATAGAAACTCACCTTGCAGACACAGTTCATCTTCCCTAACTGTGTTGCTTTCAGAAATCTCCAAGTTTGCTTAAAGGCTCCATGACCTGACAGAGTCTATAAAATGGTTGGAGACAAGGCAAAGCTGAAATCACATTTATAAAACCAAATCCCTATTTGAGGTATTAGCGATCCTTTATGAGCTGAGCTATTTTGGTTTCATATCTGTAATAACAGGACTCTAGGACATCAAACAGATAGTGGAGGATAATGATTACTGAAAAATGCTTCAAAGAAGATCAATACACTTAATAAAGAGATAAGAAATAGCCTGCTTTCAGAGTGAATCAGTGTCCATCAGAAACCAGACACTTTTTATTTAGAGGCAATTTTAGCCTGCATTTTGGAATAAGAAGCTATCTGTGCTGAAGATAGAAATACAATTGGGTGGGCGAGAAGGAGGGATTCAAACTATTTATAAAGAAGATAATATTTTCAAAATATATAAACCACAGCAATCCACCCCTGTCCACAGGGGAGGCCAAGACCTCCAGCGTGTGCCTGAGACCATGGATAGTACCAAACTCTGTATGTACCATGTTTTTTCTTATGTATATTGGGTCATTGGAAAAGTCATGATGCATTTTGCATAGAAAAACACATCATGGGACCAGCAGATAGCATAATGGTTACGTAATGGTTACATTACTGGATTCTCATGTAGTCTACCACGGTTCGAATCCTGGTAGCTTAAAACATGCTGGACATATATACATGCGTGGCCAAAATCCTGAGAAGAGGGGAGTGATTTCTTGCTTTCTGTCTCTCTGTCTCTCTCTCTCTGCCTCTCTGGTGAGCACATGCACCCTACAGCAAAAATCTCTAAAAAAAGAGAAATAAATCTCTAAAAAATAAAAAAAGAAAGAAAAGCACATCATGACTTTTCCAATGACCCAATACATACCTATGATAAAGTTTAATTTAGAAATTGGGCAAAGACATGAACAACTAATAATGAAATAGAACAATTACAACAATAAACTATGAATTCTGTGAATGTGGCCTATCTCAAAATATTTTACTGTGCTATATATTCAGCCTCCTTTGGGTGATCTGTCAACGCGATAGCTGAGACAGCTGCCAAGTAACTGATGAATGGGGCACGCACAGTGGGTCCTGGGTGGGATGGAGCATGATGGTGCAGGAGTTAATCACAGTACTCGTGATGGTGTATAACTTAAAATCTATGAGTAGTTTATTTCTGTAATTTTCATTAACATTTTAGGACTGCAGTTGATCCTAGGTAACAAACCAATAGTAAGGGAAGCTGTGGATGAAAGGAACTATTTATTTAGCACTTGAAATATTAGTTATAATTGTTTCTTCTTTATTTTAAGAAGATGGCATAATGGTTACATCACTGGACTCTCACATAGCTAACTGGACTGGCAACTTGAAACTCATGCTGAGCGTATGTGTGTACTTACCCAAAATCCCAAGAGGAGAATGGAAGAGAAGGGATTATGGTGTGGCCATTCCCCTGGGAGTGACTTCTCATTTTCTGTCTCTCTGCCTCTCAGGCGAGTACACATGCCCTATAGCAAAAAATCTCCCCCCCCCAAAAAAAGAAAGAATTTCTTCTTGAAATTCAGTATGTGGATAAATCAAAAGTAGAATTCTGCAAATCAAGGTGCTTTTTTCAGCCACTTTTTCCAGTTCATGAATGTTTAGATTTTTGATATTGGTGTGTTTCCTGGTGTGTTTCTTATTCAGCTAGTTTGTGTGTGTGTGTGTGTGTGTGTGTGTGTGTGTGTGTGGTTTTTATTTATTTTTTCTCTTGGAGGGTTTTGGCCTGCTATTTGGAATCCTGTCATCACATTTCCTGTAGGGTAGATGCAGGGCACTAGAAACCCATTTCCCAAATTTAATAAAAACAGGTTTTCTGCATTAGACACACAGCACCAATTGTACAAGGTGTAGCAAAGTGTGCCTTCAAAAATTAATAGGATTTCCCAAAGGATATATTTTCCTGTCAAACTTAATCCTCATGATCAACAGCTATAGCTCCAAGTAATTCTTTATGATTTCTTTTATTCACGTTCTTCTAAGCTTATTCTCACATATCCTCCAGGGTAACTTCTATTAAAAGAATTCTGGCTTTTCTTCCAAAAAAGAAACATGCTTTATATTTAGATGACAAAATAACAGAATCAGTGCTTTTCTTTTCCAAGTCATATTTTTCTTTAATATGGACAAATTTAATAATTCTTCTTTCTCACCAACTGCAGCCTAAAGCATGTACAACAAAGTGTCTCCTCTTTTTTAAAAACCAGAGATAAACTATACAAATGCAGTTTATACTATTTTGATGGACTTTAATAATAAGTAATTTAATCTACAGGTAGAAGCTTCTATGTACAACCAGTATACCTGTTTCATATGGACTGGGGGGGGCAGTATTTTTTTTATTGAGTTCATTGAGAAAACAGGAGTGCATCTAGTTATCTTTTTACTGTTTTATATAGTGCAAAGTAATACCTAGTAAATCAGGATTCTTGCTATCTGTTGTGTAGATATAAATGAACACAGGTGGATCCTAGAGAACCAAACATTTGACTCAGCTCCATCATCACCCATTGTATGACTCCACAGGATACACGTGATTCTTCCACTGAATCGTAACTTCAGGAGACACAGGTAAAAAGCAGGCTAGCTCTCCCCATTCCCTAAGTCTCCGTACACTCACATCAGCCTCCCACATGCTCACATCAGGACTGACAGCTTCTTCAGTCTGGTAGCCAAGGAACAGCAGACAAGTCAATTTCCTGGGGCATAGCCTGGGAGTTATGATTCTTTCATTCTCCTTCACACGTTCCATCTCTTCCTCTGAGGCCTTTACATGCCTCCTACTCAAACATTTTAAAAGTGCACATTAATTAGGAATAGTATTGGAAGACTAGAAAAGTCATGGTGGTATTAATCCAACAGCAGCCTATCACAGCTACACCTACTCTTTCAGGGAGTAGAGCATCCTAGAATCACGTGGCATGGTAGTTAAGAGACAGTGGCTTTCAAACACCAGCAATTACACAGTGTGACCTTGGGCAAGTTACTTAGCCTCTCCATAGCTCCAACTCCAAACTGACAAAATGGAAATCCAGGCTTTGTGACTGTACAAGATCTTAGAAGACTGCCTGGCACAATGTGAGCTGGAGAATCATTTGCCATTGTCCTGAAGCTATGTTTTCTATTTTTTTCCCTGCATACGTGACTTTTATAAAACATAGTTGAATAGATTGTATGCATACAATTTTGTATTATCTTGTTTCGTTTAAGATCATAGCAAATGCTTCTCATGCTGTTTTATAGTTTGGATAATTAAAATAGGAAAAGAGTATGACTACATAGATTTGATCTAGAATAAGAGTTAATATTCCACTTGGTTTTACTTTCCCATGCTATAAATAATGCTACAATGAATATCTTCATCTAAATATTATTTTCCTCTATTTGAAATAGCAAAGGTATAAATGACCAGAAGAGAGAATACTTTTGTACTTCAGATGTTTGTTTCTGAATAGGATATACTAAGTTACTAGAAACAAGAAAGGAGAACCAGCAGATGGTGTAATGGTTATGTTGCTAGACTCCCATAGTTGACTGTAGTTTGAGTCCTGGACCCAGCAGCTTAAACTCATGCTGTGTGTCCAAGATCTTGAGAGAAGAATGGAGGAGTAGGGATTGTGGTGTGGCCATCCCCCCGCCCCCCCAAGGGGTGATTTCTCACTTTCTGTCTCTGTCTCTCTCTGTCTTTTGGGCAAGCTCATGAGTCCCATAGCAAAAATCTCTCTATAAAGAAAAAAAAGAAAAAGAAACAAGAAAAGAACTCATGTCACTATAATATAACAGAATCAGAATAGTGTATTTTCACATTTTTCATACTATAATATTTCCATAAGCTTGGTTTACTAGTTATATTTACTATTTCTTGCAGCTGATGTGATTAAGTATTTTGCTGTTATCTACTATAGTTTTTAAATGATCTTATTAATTGTGTCATATTATAGGATACAAACATATAGCCTTTTGGCCATATTGGCTGGTAAATATTTGCTTTTTAAAAATTTTTTTAATCTCTTTTGGTTTTATTTATATGGGTATCTGCATTTTAGGCAACTGGATTTTATAATTTTATTGTAAAATTTAAAATTTATTAGGGTCCTAGCTAATGATCCTATATTTTTAAAGATTTGATACTTAGTTACATAAAAATCCATGTAAAATTGATTTTATTGTATGGTGTGGGGTATAAATCTAAATAGAAACATTTTCACCAGTTAGTATTTTCCAATGACTTATTGGAGAGCCTTTCTTTTCCACATTACTATGGAGAGGTGCCTGTTTCTACCATGTATTTACCATGTTTTTTCCATGGAGTAGATTTTATGTTCACATCTTCTGTGCCAGTGATCTGGCTGTCCTGATAATGAGTCACCACTTCAATTTCTTTGCTTTGAAATACATTTTAATACCTTGCAGGACTAGAAGTAAACAACTTTCAAGGAGAAAGATGATACACACACACACACACACATTACTTTACATTTAGCTATTGTACATCTTTACAGCCTATGCAATAGGCTCTCAAAGCATAGATGCATTGCATGGCAGGCAAGTCAAAGATGCTAACATACACAATAACTTTCTATTCTTTTAACTGTTCACTTCTTTAGGGGTGTATGTATATGTATGCATATTGGTTTTATTATTTATTTAGAAATAACTCCTATACAGTAAATACATTTTGGCAAACTTTCAGAGTCATATAACCACCACCATCCTAAACAATTATTTTGTGCCTATTTGTAACTAATTTCTCCCCCTCTCGCCATCTGGGCAACCTCTCATTTCCTCCCCTCCCACCCCCCTGTTTTGTTTTTTCTGAAGTGTCATGTAAAGAGAAACATAATTTGGGAAATTTTTTGAGTCTTTTTTTTTTTTTGAGAGAGAGAGAGATTTTTGCTATAGAACATGTGAGCTCACCGTAGAGATAGAGACACAGAGACAGAGATAGAGACACAGAGACAGAAAGTGAGAAATCACTCCCCAGGAAGAATAGACATGCCACAATCCCTTCTCCTCCACTCTCCTCTTGGGATTTTGGGGCATGCACGCACACGTGCCCGGCATGAGTTTTTTAAAGCTGTCAGGTCTGGGACTCGAACCACGGTCGACCATATGGGAGTCTACAAATGTAACCATTATGCCATCTGCTAGTCCCTTGAGTTTTTTTTTTTTAATCTTAGTGTAATGTTTTTGAAACTCATCTATGTTGTTACATATATCATAACTTCATCCCTTTCTTTCCC
>NW_006203786.1:496382-509037 GCF_000334495.1 Tupaia belangeri chinensis
TTTTTTTTTTTTTGGAGAGATTTTCACTGTAGGGCGCGTGCGCTCGCCAGACAGACAGAGAGAGACATAGAGACAGAAAGCGAGAAATCACCCCCCAGGGGGGATGGTCACGCCGCAATCCCTTCTCCTCCATTCTCCTCTCGGGATCTTGGGCACGTACGCACACGTGCCCGGCGTGAGTTTTAAGCCACCGGGTCCGGGACACAAACCGCGGTCGACTACGTGGGAGCCCAGCGACATAGCCATTACGCTAACTGCTGGTTCCCAAAGATACTTTTCATAAACAATCATGATATTTCAGGCAAGATATGGGCAGAAGATCATTACTAGCATACAATTTTCAAATTCCCTTCTTCAATGAACTACCAACATCAAAAAGCCACTATAAAACACAGTGAAGTAGTCACCTGATGCTCTGGACAGGGAAAGTTTAGAGTGAAAGTTGACATTTTACATTTAGCAGTATTTCTTTTTAATGAATTATTTAACTTTGTTTATTATTGTTTTAATTTTCTATAGAGCATTTTCACTCACAAGGGAGAGATAGAGATAGAGAGAGACAAGGTAAGAAAGCAAGCTCCTAAGTCTGGGATTTGAATTGTGATTGGCCACCAGGGAGTCCAGTGCCTTAAACACCATGAGCCAATCCTGACTTTCAGGAAATAAAAATGGCAGAATTATCAATCTGGAGATCCAACAGCTGCTCTTTTGAAGTATTCTATCTTAATGTCATTGGAAAGTCCAGATTGCCTGACATGGTGACCAATTGTTTTGTGGTCAGGTCCCAACAGGTCTCTGGCTTAAGGGAGTGAAGTCTATGCTGAAGGTAAAGAGGGAGAGGAGAGAAAAACAAATTTTAATTTTTCCACACTAGAGGGCATCCGTGCCAGGGTGGCCGTGTGTGTCATCACCAGGAAAACTCTCCTCTTGGGAGTCTAGAGGAAGCTTCTCACAACTAGAAGGGGAAGATGTCCCCCAAATTAATACAGCTTCAGAGATGTTCTATGACAACTGCCTTTTCCCTCCAAAACAACAATGAGGTGTTCTGTGTACTAACAATATAGCTTAAAAAGTAAAGATATAACAAAATTTTGTATTTTTATAAAACTTGATAAAAACAGTATTTCAAGCTGTGCGGTCACCAGAAGCACACACTTATCCACAACGCACACACTTCACTTGGCATCTCCGGCACCTTCAGCTTTCTGTGCCTGGTCTGTCAGGGCATCTCCATTCTCTGCAGGGTTATTCCTGTCCTCACCAGCACTGGCTTTTCCCTCTGTCCCTTTGGGTAACTTCTCTCCCTTCTTTGCAGGGACATTTTTAGGGTAGGGCTCCGGCTTTGGAGGAGCAGGATTCACAGACAATCTTACGGATCTTCTGTGGTTTGTCATCACCTTGGCTTTAACTCCATTACCATCCCCTTCAGCCTTTCTCTTGGGCATGGAGGACAGGGCAGGATGTATGTCTTGGATGCTGGGGGATACAGTGGTCCATAAGCTTTGGTTGGTCTGGCATCGTTCTCTCCTCTTTTTCTTCACACTGTTCCAACTTCATCCCTTTTTATTGACTAGTAGTATTTGCATTTTATAGATATACCACAATGTGATTATCCATTCACCAGCTGATGGGCATTTGAGCTGTTTACAGCTTTTGGTAATAACAATATTATTGCTATAAATATTTGCACCCAAGATTTTCTGTGGACAACTTTTTTTTTTCAGATGTAGTTTCAAAAAATATTGTCCAGTTCTAAGAATAGTCCTATTAAGAATTCTATTGGGATTTAAATATACATAACTGTGAGGAGGTAAGAAAATAATATCATTTGGCATATAGTCTTTTCATCTTAGAAAATATATAACTTATGGCTCTTCTGTTTCTCAAACTCTTAATCTTCTGTGTGTGTGTGTGTGTGCATGCATATGTTTGTGTGTGTAGTTTTCTTCAAATAAGAGACACTTCTAAAAAAAAAGTTTAGATTTTTGCCATAGAGTGTGTGTACTTCCCAGAAAGAGACAGAGAGAAAGGGAAAGTGAGAAATCATCCCCTCCCAAGGGAGAGGGGCCACACCACAATCCCTTCTCTCCCATTCTCCTCTCGGGATTCTGGGCAGGCATGCACTGCACCTGCTGTGTTTTTCAAGCTGCTGGATCTGGGACTCAAACTGTGGAGTTAGCCATATGTGATCCAGAGCCTTAACTATCATACCACCTGCTGGCCCCTAAGAGGTACTGTGTTTTTATTTATCTTATTTTTGCTTTTTTAAAAGAGATTTTTCTAGAGGGCATGTGTGCTTGCTAGAGAGACAGAGAGACTTAAAGCGAGAAATAACCCCACAGGGGGGATGGCCACGACACAATCCCTTTTTCTCCATTCTCCTCTCAGGATCTTGGGCATGCAGGTACATGCACCCAGCGTGAGTTTTTAGCCGCTGGGTCTGGGAGTCCAGTGATGTAACCATTTTGCCACTTGCTGGTCCCCATGAGATACATTTTTAAACTAAGATTATATGGGGACACATTATAATCTTGTTGTTCATGTGAACTGGATGTTTAAAAAATTTTCAAATAGCAATTGCTGAATACTGAAATATTATTAATTTTTGTATTTTTATCTTGTGTTCAGCCATTTTTCTGAATTATTTATCATGCCAATTACTGTTTTCTTACCTCATTGAGTGACCCATGTATATAGTCATGTCACTTTTCTCTTCTCCATTGTGTAAGACCTCTATTTCTATTTTGTATCTTTTACTTCCTATTACCTCAGAATCTTTTGCAATGCAATAGTGATGACCATGGTTATTTTAACTTCATTTCTGACTTAGCAAAAATGATGCTAGCAGTTCACGATTAAATATGATTTCGACTGGTAATAACACCATTTAAGTTGAATATTTTTTATTACTATTTTTCAGTATTTTTAGGAAGGACAATGTTACATTTTATAGAATTCATTTGTCGCTTTGTTGATTATCATGTTCATGTTAGTTTTCATATTTAACAATTTGGAGAAATGCTAATGCAAATATTTTGTTATATGAAGTTATCCTTGCATTATTCGAATAAAATCAACTTGGTCATAGGGGATTATTATTTGATTATACGTTGAATACATTTGGCTAGTATTTAATATAGCATTTTAGAACTTATACTAATAAGGGGAAATGTCTTAAATTTTTTTGTGACACATGTTTGGGTGATTCAGTTGTATTTGCTTTATGGTCTGTACCCTGGAGCTCTTTCACATGATTTGCTCTGGAGTAGCTTATGATAAAGTAGCAATCATCTACTCTTTAAGCAAATAAAATAATTTATCAGGGACTCATTCAGAAGCTTTTTAATGATTGGTTTGATAGAGATTTGCTTGATAAAACTCCTGAGTTCTTATTTGATTTTTTTTAAGAATTATTTTATTGAATCTTAATTAATTAATTAACTAAAATTTGACCTGAAAGGAAGAGAGAGAGAGAGAGAAGGTGAGAAAGCAAGCCACCAGGTCTGGGACTCGAATCGCAGTCAGCCATGTGGGAGTCCAGTGCCCTTAACCACCGCACCACCCGTCAGCCCCCTCCTGACTTTTTAAAGATGTTTCCCCCAATATCCCTGGCCCCCCTTCTCACTGTGTTTGTTCACTAAGGTCTACCTGCTTCGGAATATTTCTGTCCCCAAGAAAGGAAATAATTAAATATTTGATGAAAGAGTATTATCAATTTTGATGTTCACTATATTACTATATTCTTGCAACCACTCTGACAGGAGAGTATTACCAGTACTCCAGTATTATCAATTTCGATGTTCACTATATTACTATATTCTCGCAACCACTTTGTCAGGAGAGTATTACCAGTACTCTCATGAAATGGGAGCTCAGAGAAGTTAAAAAGTTTCCCTACTGTCATTTTAAATTTGACTAGTAATTTATGTGTCAATTAGAATGCAGGCCTAGCTTTTGCTTGTCAATATCAGTGATATATTTCCAATCCAGGTTGCTTGTTTCATCATTTGATACAACATATACATGGGAGTATATGTTCTCCAAGACATGTGAGATTTAAAGTTCCCCTTCCCCCTGCTAGTTTATGTATTTCATAGAAAATATTGTATTTTTTTCACATTTTGTTTGAATATTGAATGTCTTTTTAAATAATATTGACTCCCAAGGGTTGCAAAGTCCTAAAATTCCCTTGTTGGTTAATGGATAGATGAGGGTTGTTGCTGATTCTGTGTTCCTTAATAAAAGTGCTCAAGATTGTTCTACTGACCGGCACTGTGTATTCAGCATGCAACAACTGCAGTCAATTTAAAAGTATCTTATTTCATTTTAAAATAAATCTGTTTTCATTTAGAATGTTCAAGTTGTCTAACATTGCTGAATCTATATCTTCACTTGTACAGTGAGAAGATTGGCTTAAGTCTGTGCTCGCCTAACTAGTGACACAAATAACCCTGTTCTAATGGATACCAAACAAAAATTAATTTTAAGGTCAAATCAGTCCGTGAATGGTTGTGTCTAAAACAGCACTGTAGCATATGTGGATTCATGACTATCCTTAAACAAAAATACCAGTTTTTTTCCCCCAGGATTTCAAGATTTTTTGTTTGGTTAAATTTTGGTTATTTTTATTGTCATTTATACCACCACCACCTCCTGCTTGCTTTTTGCCAGATACTGTGCAAAGCTTTTTTTTGGAGAGGTTTTCGCTATAGGGCATGTGCGCTCGCCAGACAGAGAGAGACATAGAGACAGAAAGCGAGAAATCATCTCCCAGAGGGGATGGTCACGCCGCAATCCCTTCTCCTCCATTCTCCTCTTGGGATCTTGGGCACGTACGCACTCGCGCTCGGCGTGAGTTTTAAGCCACCGGGTCCGGGACGCAAACCGCGGTCAACTATGTGGAAGTCCAGCGACATAGCCATTACGCTAACTGCTGGTTCCCAGAGTGCAAAGCATTTTACATGCATTTTTTTTTCTTTTCAAAATATATCTTTTATCACCATCATTATTATTATTTTACTTATATGCATTATATTTTCAGTAGCTCTGAAAGGTAGGTAGGCTATCCCTAAGTGCACAAAGCGAACAGTCTCAGAGGAGTTGAGTTAATTGTCCAAGATCACACAGCTAGAAGGTGGCAAGTTCAGGATTTGAACTCTACTTAGTCTATTTCCAAAGCCTCTTTGTTTTTCACCCATAGAATGACTTGGAATCCTGTCCTGTGTCTCTGACGGGGGTATGGCAATGATGTTCACATTGGTGGTGGTGTGGCGTGTGTTGCATAGATGCCCACTGAGCAGGCCGCAGGACCAGGACTTAGCCTGGCTCTGACCACAGAAGCCAAACAGCACTGAACACTGCCCCTCACAACTTTCTTTGTTTTTCGTTTTGAAATTTAGACTCTATCATTGTACATCTCTACAGCTCCCAATATGGTTTTTCAACATATGCATGTAATACATGGCAATGAAACTAAAGATGTTACTATAAGCATCATTTTCAACAGAGAACTTTACGTTCTTTTCTTCTGTTAAGTGTTTCTTCTCTTTGTCTGTCCCACTTACCTCTGCCTTCTACTTCCCTCCCTTAGTCTCTGGTATCTGCACTTACCCTCCCTACGATCAGATCTTTCCATTTTGGCCAGAGTGTAGACATTCGGTATATATCGAGCAGGGAGATAAAAAGGTTCCAAATGTATTATGTCTGCTCATTTATATTCCTGTTTTGGATAATACGTTTGATATTATTACCTGGGGAATACACACCTGCAGGGCCAAACTTTGGGAAATGATGAACTAGAATTTTTCTAGTGTTCGAACCAGCAGTTAGCGTAATGGCTATGTTGCTGGACTCCCTTGTAGTCGACCATGGTTCACGTCCCAGACCCGGTGGCTTAAACTCACACCGGGCACGTGTGCGTGTATGTCCAAGGTTCTGAGAGGAGAATGGAGGAGAAAGGATTGTGGCATGGCCATCCCCCCTGGGGGGTGATTTCTTGCTTTCTGTCTCTGTCTGGTGAGTGCACGCACCCTATAGCATAAAAAAATTTAAAAAAAGAACTTTTCTAGTGTTAACATTTTTATAATGCTAAGAAAAAAATTACAGAATGACGATGGTGTTCTATGCAGGGACGTAATTCACCACAGGACAGAGTCATCAAATTCATTCTACAATGATAACACCAACAATTACATCAAGAAAATAATATCGATTCTGACAGCTAAACTAAAGGGAGCAAAATCAACTAGTGCTAATAGGCTAGAAACCAATCGCATCCCCTCAAGAAACCACTCTTGGAGCAACGGAGGTCACACTGACAGGAAACTTAATGTGTGACTGTGACAGCAAGAAACTGATGACTGAAAGGAAGGAAACTGTCCAGTGCATTTCTAAGAGAAATGAGAGAGGACAAGAAAACTGTGTGGAATGGATTAAGTTAGTACTAGTTCACACACTCTCCATACAAGGGATTTTAAATCATTCCGTTTAGTTCAACATCGCACAATAACTCATAGGCATGTCAGACAACTGTGTTAGAAAGTCAATTAATTTAATTATGGAATCAGACATTGAAATTTAAATGTTTGGTTGACTTAATTGGTGAAACTTTCTAAAAAACCCAATTATATCATCTTTTCCCCCTCTGTCATATTTTTATTATTAAAACATGGAGAATCACACAACTAGAATAACTATATTAAATTATGTATTCCTAGCTTTTGAGTTTTAGTTTGAAACATTAATTTTAAAAGGATGTTGTTTTATTTATTCATAAAAGCTAAGACTGGGGCCAATTTATGTTTTGTTAAACAAAAGAGTGTTTTTAGTTTGCTAGAGGGCCTGTGCACTTGTGGGACAGAGATAGGGAGAGAGAAAGTGAGAAAGCATCCCCCAGGGGAAATGACCAAGTTGCAATCCCTCCTCCTTCACTCTCTTCTGGGAATTTTAGGCTCATGTTCACATGCACCCAGCATGTTTCAAAATCAGGTCTGGGACTGGAATCACGCAGTTAGCTGTGTGGGATCTAGCTGCCTTACCCACTGTACCACAAGCTGGTAGAGCCTTTTCTTAATAGAAACAACTAAAGATTATTAAAGATTATTAAATGGTGTTAATATTCAAACAATTGAATGTGATTTATCCACATGAATATAACATTGTTCATGGAGACAGCAGTTGGCATGGAGGTTAAGGTGCTAGATCCCACATGGCCGGCTGACTGGTTCATGTTGTAGACCAGGCTGATTGAAAATCACGTGGGGATGTGTGCGTGCATGCCCCAAATCCTAAAGAGAATGGAGGAGAAGGAACTGTGGTGTGGCCATACCTCTGGGAAGTGATTTCTCACTCCCTCTCTGTCTCTCTCTCTAACAAGTGCACACAACCTTTAACAAAACTATTATGTACATATACAACACATATTATACATATGTGTATATTAATATATATTACATATATAATGTTCTTTGACATGAAGAGATATTTATGGCTTATTACATACTTTTCAAAAGTTTATTTATTTATTTAGAGATTTTTTGCTAAAGGGTATGTCTGCTTGCTGGAGAGACAGAAACAGAGAGACAGAAAACAAGAAATCACCCTCCCACGGTGAGGTGGAGGGGGGAATGGCCATGCTGTAATGCAATCCCTTCTCCTCCATTCTCCTTTAGGGATTTTGGGCACACATGTACACATGTCCAGCATGAGTTTTAAGTCCCTGGATGTGGGACTTGAACTGGGGTCAACTCCATGGGGATCCAGTGACATAACCATTACGCTATTTGCTGGTTTGTCTATTTCTTCCATGAACAAGACAGAGAGAAAAAGAGTGAGAGAGAACCTTTCTAATCCACCCCTAGCCTTCAGCCATCTCTGGATCATAGGCTAACCTGTGCCTGGAGTACTCAGAAAGGTCTTCAGATTTGAACTAGGATTGAGACTGACTCACAGAGCATCAGATTTTACTCTTCTTGGGATGAGGTGGTGCCTACCCTATGGCAAAAACTACTGGAGGCTGGAGGATTGCAGAATCGAGTCCATTGCTCTCTTTCTGTTTCTCTCGACGCACAAGATTTTGGGGGCCAACAGGAGGTGTGCTGGTTAAGAGTTTACTCTTCTGTTGCTGTCTTGTCCCCATATTACAAGATTAGATAAATGTGTATGCATGTGTAGAGAGAGAGGAGAGGGAGAGAAAAGTTTGAAAGGACTGGAAAAAAAATTTTTTTTTTGAGAGGTTTTCACTATAGGGCGCATGTACTTGCCAGACAGACAGAGAGAGACAAAGAGACAGAAAGCGAGAAATCACCCCCCAGGGGGGATGGCCACACAGCAATCCCTTCTCCTCCATTCTCCGCTCGGGATTTTGGGCATGCACGCACACGCGCCCGGCGTGAGTTTAAGCCACCGGGTCCAGGACACGAACTGCGGTCAACCTTGTGGGAGTCCAGCGACATAGCCATTATGCTAACTGCTGGTCCCCAGGACTGGAAAAATATTAACAGAGAGTTATGTACTCACTGGAAGGTGAGAGTTTTGTTAATTTTACTTTTCTTATTTTTAAAATGTTGTTTTACCTGTGAGCTAAAGTCATCTTTTATTTGGGGGTAGAAAAGTAAATAGACAGACATGCCAGTAAAGAAGACCCAGAAGAAATGACTGAGAAAAAAATCAGAGTATGAGCATGGTCAAGAAGAGAAAATTGGGAAGGAAGATGTGCTCAGGACCATGGCTGGCTGAATAGCTGACTGTTATTCTACTGGCTGTTTTAATACTCATTTCCTCTTTTAGAACCAATAAAACCTTATTCCTCTGTTAGCATCTAGTTCAAATACTAGCTCTTCTTCAAGTGCTAATATTCCATGCAATACAGTTAGTTGTAAGAGCTCTCGTCTCTGAAATTAAGGCAACAATAGTATTTGTCATTCCAAATCCAATAGCTGTGGACCTCCTTGAATCAGCTCCCTAAGAGTGTTTTCATCTGTCACTTACGCAATACATTACTCAAATGGCTACCATTTATAAAGGTTTCTCCTATCAACAGGTATATTTTTAATGCTTTCCAAATCTTTAATTCATACTCTGAACCTCAGAGGTCAATTTTATTATCTCATTTCTTCAGATGACCAAATGAAGGCTCAGAGGATCCTATCAGAAGTCACAAGACAAGAGCTGGGATTTAAATTGATAAAGACTCCAAATCTCACATTCTTAACAACTGCACATTACCATATTTGCATGTATCTGCAGTTTTCCCCTATTATTGGATTGTTGGAAAAGCTGATGCACTTTTGCGTAGAAAAACATAGGAAAAATATGTCATGACTTTTCCAACCCCCAATGGATTATAGTTTTCCTTTTTAAAATTTATTTTTATTTTATATTCATTCACTGTATATCATTTCAGCATACAAAATGAATGTTCTCATCCAGGATACACTGAATATTGGCCCAAACAAAGATATTACCATACCTATTATCTCCAACATATAATTTTCTATTTTGTGTTTTTTAACTCTTTTACTTCTTTCTTTTCTCCTCCTTGATTCCTTTCTTCTCACCTTCTGCTGTTTTCCATCTTTTCCCACACTGTCTCTGGTGTCCACAGTTGTTCCCCCATGCCTTTATATTATCCAGTATTTCAGTTTCTGCCATAGAGTACAGATATTCAGTGTATGTTGAGTGGGGATATACAATACCTCTCTTTCATTTTTTGTCTTGCCTCACTTAGCAGAAAATCTTCCAGATTTGTCCACGTTCTATCAAATGCTTGCGTATGGGGCTGGCAGGTGCCATGGTGTTTAAGGGCACTGGACTCCCACATGGCCTACTGTAGTTTGAGTCCTGGACTTGGTACTTGCTTTCTCACTCCCCCCCCACCCCTTTGTCTCTCTCTCTCTCGCTCTCTCTGTCCCTCTCACCCCTTTGTCTCTCTCTCTCGCTCTCTCTGTCCCTCTCTTTATTTATTTATTTAAAATAAATAAATAAATAAAGTTAAAATAAAATATTTTTAAAAAATACCAGAGTTTCATTTTTTTTAAAGGCTGAGCAGTGTTCTGTAGAGTGTCAGCTCCACACTTTTTCAATCCAGTCATCTGTTCATGGACATTTGGGTTGGTTCCATGTTGTAGCAATTGTGACTAGTGCGACAATAAATATGGATGTGCAAATGTTTTTCTGACTGAGCGTTTTCCTATCCTTTGGGTAGATACCCAGGAGTGGAACTGCTCAATTACATTGTAGGTCTTTGTAATTCTATTTGTAGGTCTTTGAGGAACCTCTACATTGTTCCCCATAGCGGCTGTACTAATTTCTATTCCAACCAACAGCATAAGAGAGTTCCCTTTTTACCACAGCCTCTCTAGCACTTACCATTCTTTACTTTTAAAATTTTAACCATTCTGACTGGGTTTAGGTGGTTTCTCATTGTAGTTTTGACTTTCATCTCCCTTATGATAAGAAAGGTTGGACCTACTTTTCATATGCTTTTTGGCTGTTCATATGTTTTCTTTCGAAAGTTGTCTGTTAAATTCAATTGCCCATCTTTTAATTGGTAGATTATAATCTTGAAAATACATTTCTATATGATTCCCATTCCCTAACTGACATTAAGTGTTTTTATTTTTACTTACTATCATATAGTTACTTGTGAAATACACATTTTTTTTTTGTAGAAATTTTTTTTTTCTGTAAGTCCTCTCTCAGAAATTGTATAGTACTATAACATGATATGGAAGTGTATGAGGGAAAATTAGCTCAATCACAATTGGGTTATATTAAAACTTTTGTTAAAGTTAATTGCTCCTTTTATTTACATCAATAATGCCTGCTCTTCGGTGTATTTAAGGTCTTTGAGCTTTTCATAAATAAATCCAATTCATCTTCTATTTCACAAGAGGAACACAGGTTTCGTTAACCTTTATGCCAACATCTAACCATTAGATCTTAATTAAACTAAGAGTGATTATCCTTTACAGAATTAAGCATAAAAGAAAAATACCTTGATATTAGTTTGATAATACTTTTTTTCTGCTGTGGCACTGGATAATGTTTAATCATTAGCTATAACATCAAATCTTATTTCGATGCATAGAAATACTTACTGCAGTTCAAAGGAAATATTGACCTTGGCTTTATCTTAGCCAGTATTTAAGCTCTGGGCAAATACATTTCAGTATTTATCTGAGCAGAAGTCAAGACATATTTACTAGAAGCCTAGAACATCTCATTTAATCCTGTACCACAGAGTCACACATTATCTAGTGAATAAATAACATAAGAATTTAATCAAAATTGTTAAATTGTTTTCCATCCCCCAAATCCTAACTGAATCAAAATGACTTTCATTCTCTTTCTCTCTCTCTCTCCCTCTTTTCTCTCCCACACACAAATACACACAAACACATTAAGCTAAGAATATAAGAAAAGAGAATTCAAATGTCCATTTAAAGTGTTTGTTTCTCTCTTGCAAAATTCCTTTTGGCCAGATTTTGAATTTAATCCTTGGCCAAAGAAATGCTCTCCTACTTGTTTCGGGGGAAGGAGCACAGACCTGGGTCCAGTAGGGGCTGTGGGTAGCTGTCTGTGTGCAGGGAGGGAAACTACGGAAACGTGTTTCAGGTGACATTCTTTCTTAAATGAAAGAGATTAGGCCCTTGTATCCCCTACAAAAAAAGAAAATGAAATTTTAAAAACGGTATTTCTAGAGGATATTCTGCAATGTTTTGTAAGTGTTTGTCTTATGCTTATCCTAGTATTAAATGCTTAAGGAAAAAAGCAACAAGCACTGTGAAGAAGTTGAGCTGTGCCCTATTCTCATGTATGAGCATGCAGCAAAGCAAACAGATGAGTTTGGGTAAATGAAAATCGATACTCTCAGAAAGGCCTCTTTCATTCAATTGATTCAAGCTCAGTGGGTCATAGCACAGCAGAATGTGAAATGGTGTTAACTTGGCCCTGGCGTAAATCCCATTTACAGGAAATACAGTAACCGAAGTGGATAAAAGCATGAGGGAATTTAATGACCCATAATGAACTCTTTACCATGAACTTTTATAAATGCTTTTAATATGGTCTTATTACCATACTATTTGAACCTTCAATGAGGCAAGATAACCGTTTACAGTATGTATATTATTTTTCCAAATTTAAGAAGTCAGAATAGCAAAATGTTATTCTTGTCTTTAGAATGAAGAAACACTGACTGTTGGAACGGTAAGGGTTTTATTTACAGAAAAAGAAAGAAAGTCACGAGAGGCATCATTCATTGCTCAAGGTTGCACAGCAATTAGCTGACTGTGAATTCCCCGGATTCACAGAATTCACAGCCCAGTATTCTCCTCTACAAACCAATTTAAAGACGTTGGAGTAAGTGTGCAGGCAGTTGCCGATGAATGGTAAAACTCAGAGTCGGCAGTGAGGTCACAAAGGAATACAACCAGCTGGTTCTTCGGTCAGTTTCTTTCACTACTACTAAAACTTGCTGAAATTCTGCTACAGGACCAGACGGTGGTGCCGTGCCAACACAACTGAACTCACGTGGGAGGGTCCTGGGCTCATGTTCTGGAAACCTCCCTGCACACCAGGCGCAGGTACATGTGTTCATGATGTGGGCTGACTGTGAGTAGGCATAGATTGTCGAGTGAAAAACCTCTTTCCC
>NW_006203786.1:509068-511736 GCF_000334495.1 Tupaia belangeri chinensis
TCCCTTTCTTTCTCTCATGGCAGAAATAAATAAACTTTAAAAACATTCTGGGGACCAGCAGTTGGCGTAATGGCTATGTTGCTGGATTCCCATGTAGCCGACCTTGGTTCAAGTCCTGGAGCCGGTGGCTTAAACTCACGCAGGGCACGTGTGCGTGTGTGCCCAAGATCCCAAGGGAGAATGGAGGAGAAAGAACTGTGGCGTGCCCATGCCCCCTGGGGGGTGATTTCTCTCTTTCTGTCTCTCTATGTCTTTCTGGCGAGCGTAAGCGCTCTATAGCAAAAACCTCTCCAAAAACAAAAACAAAAACAAAAAAACAACAAACATTCTGATACAGAGAAAGGCCCATATTGTGTTTTGACCCAGTAATTACATTCCCATCTCAGAAATGAAATGCATTACAGGTACATAGATGCAGAGTTAGACGAAGATGTTCATTCTGGTACTGTTTATCCTAACAAAGGTACAAACGATGCAAATTATTATTCATAAGGGGCAGTTAAGTGATTACAACACATACATACAATAGATCACTGTAAAGCTGTTAACAGATAAGTTGAGAATGATTGATATATTCAGACATGGAAAGATATTCAGGAGGTACTTTATAAAATTTTTTAAAAAATTATTTTATTTAACTTTATTTACTTTAATCTGACCAGAGTGAGGGGGAGAGAGAAGAAAAGTGAGAAAGCAAGTCTCCAGGTCCACGACTTGAATTGCGGTTGGCCATGTGGGAGTCCAGTGCCTTTAACCACCATGCCACCTGCCGGCCAGGATGCACTTTTAAATGCAAAGAGTCAATCCATAGAATAATATAATACATAGAAAGATGTTATTTATATTTTATAATATAACCCTTTGCTTCTCTATTTTGCATACTCCTCACCCTGCTCTTATCTTCTTACCCTGCCATATTTCTGGATCTGAGGGTGAGGGAAGGTTTTAGGGAGTAGAGCATCTGAGTGTGGCCTTATAAGAGGAAACCAGATTTTATTAGCTTAATTCCATTTGCAAAAATGATACTGCATTATTATGTAACACAGTGCTCATGAGTATGGACTTTTCAGTCTGAAAAATAGAAGACTGAACCCCATCTCTGCCTCTCACTGGTGGAGTGACTGTGGAGACATTTCTTAATTTGAAGAAGATGACACTGTCTATTTTTTTGGAGAGGTTTTTGCTATAGGGCGCGTGCGCTCGCCAGACAGAGAGAGACAGAGAGACAGAAAGCGAGAAATCACCTCCCGGGGGGATGGCCACGCTGCAATCCCTTCTCCTCCATTCTCCTCTCGGGAACTTGGGCACGCAGGCACACGCACATGAGTTTTAAGCCACCGGGTCTGGGACGCAAACCGCGGTCGACTACATGGGAGTTCAGCGACATAGCCATTACACTAACTGCTGGTCCCAAGAAGATGATACTGTCTTTGAAGTTTTGATATAAGAACTAAAAGATTACTGTATGTAAAATACCAAGCATAGTACTTGATGAAAAGTCTTTAATAAATGGTAACTTTTATAATTATGGATGTGCTCATAAACATTTAAATGAAATAGAAATAGACTTATAAAGTAAGTATCAACTAAATTCAACTACCTAAAGTTAACCTCTATTATTATCTGATGATGTTTGTGCAGAAAGCTCTACAAATATGTGCACTCATTCTGCTGGATCATTATTTTCTTTATCTCCCTCATTGGCATTTACGTTGGCTTTCCTTTTTCCCTGTGTAGACTTCACTGTAATGAACGTCCATATGCTATATATTTTCACATTTATGCCAGTATCTGGAGGAAGGAATTTTAATAGCTGAAAACGCTTGGATGTGATGGTATTTTTATTAAAGAAACAAAATGAACAAGAACTGAGGGGAAAAGTTCCCAAAGGAACAATAAAGAGTTTAGTTTCAGTCCAGATCATGGAGTTTGGCACTTCTTTTATAGATGATGGGAGATGCTGAAGGTTTTTGAACAAGGCAATGACGTGCTCTGAGCTAGGTTGTATGCTGATTAATCTGGAGGCTGTGGAAAGACTGGATATAGGAAGGAAGCCAGAAAAGGAGTTCTCACTTGGGAGAGTCAGTTGGAAGGCTACTCCCTGAGTATGGGAGGGGTAACAGGAACCTGACAAACGTGATGGCCATGGAAATGGAGAGTGACAGTTTAAAGAGAACCTGAATCTGTAGAAATGGCAGGAAGGCTCTGCAATACTCTAGGGTCTCAGTCAGCAGAAGGAAGTAATCCCTTCAACTCAGTCTCTGTAGCTAGACCAGCACCAGTGCCCGGGGGAGACCGGGCAGGCCATTCCCAGCCTGTCAACAGTGGCATCTCTGATGGTGATGTTTCAGATGGTTTCATATTACTCTCTGTATTTAGCTGCAATTTAAATTTCTACAATGAACAGGTATTATCTTATCTTAGAAAATAGTTGTAGGTGCTGACTCCTTAATAATTTAAACAATTGAGATGTATAAAAAAGTAAAGTGATTCTCCCTCCATTTTTTATCACATACTCTCAGCATAATAACTGTTAAAAGTTTGGTATATATTCTTCCAGATGCTTCTCCAATATGTTTTCATATATGTGAAAATACCTCTACGTTACTTTTTATAAATATGGGATTATCCAAAATATTTATTGTTTGTGACTTTTTTTTTTTTTTTT
>NW_006203786.1:512607-519140 GCF_000334495.1 Tupaia belangeri chinensis
CAAAATATCTTTTTTTTGTCACTTTTTTTTTTTTTTTTCTGCCACTTCTTTTCAGTGTCTGCAATATATTCCATAGTGTACTGAGGCTTAGGTGCTGGGAGGATGGCAGTATTCCAACAGTCGGAAGGCAGCAGTTGGAAAGGTAATATTGGAAGGAAGGGGAGTAGTTCAGAGGTAGGCATAGTGGGTTTGAGACCCCCAGATGGTCAGTGGAAATGAAGAGATGACAATGTAAAAAGGGAACAGAGATACAGTTTTTAAGAGACAGGTACTCAGAGAGGGCAGGGGAAGGCCAAGAGGGAATTCCAGTTACTAAGGAAAGCCTGTTACCTAAGAAATAACTAGCCTCCCGGGAGCCTCACTGTGTACCCAGCAGACTGCTTCCTTGAACCCCTGGGATCAGTTCCTCCTGATTGTAAGAATTGTCCTGGAACCTTCTGTGGCTTCCAGATGCTCTCTAGCCCTCAAGTTCCACAAAATTCCACAAATAGGTTGCAATATGTTGGTGGAATTCACATGATTGACACACAGAGACCCTCTACACAACGTGGAATGAAATCCTACTAACTTACTTCTCAACATGGCAAGCAACACTACAAATTTCCATTCAAGTCCACACAAATGCAGGTGAAAGGCCCTTCCCAGCTGTACCCAGACAACCTTTCCAAAATTATCTGCAGCCATTAGCTCCATGATGCTGTTCATAATTTCTTGAACATAGAGTGATCAACCATCCCTATTTGTACAGGACTAAGGGGGTCCAGAAATGTGAGACTTCTGTTTAAAATAGATACAGTCCCAGGTAAACTATCCCTGCTTTCCTGGGACTAAGAAAGTTGTCAATATGTGGAACTTTCAGTGCTAAAACTGGAAAGTCTAGGGAAAACTGGGATGGGACAGGGACACCGAACAAGACAGGCCCCTTTGTGTCGTCTGTGCCCTCACAGATACTATTTCCTTTGTATGGTCCTTTGAATCTCTCTACAAAACATCTAGGGGATGTGGTGGCTAAGGCGGTGGACACTCCTACATGGCTGCCAACAGTTCAAGTCCCAGTCCTGGTAGTTTGCTTTCTTGCTTTCCTTCTCTCTCTCTCTCTGGTCAAATTTTAAAAAATAAATGAAAAAATAAAGTAAAATAATTCTTCTAACAAAACCACATCTATTAATTATCTAAGACCCACCCTAATTTTCCTTGGGGTTACTGCTACTAAATTTTCCTTTATTGATTTATTGTATCTTTTTCTTTGGATATTTGGTGGTTATCTCTATAGATACACCCTTTGAACATACCTTAATTCATTTATTTTTGGTGGGGGGCTTAAGCTTACATGATTTTGATGGAATTAATTGAACTCATCCACAGGAGTGGGTCCTACATGGCTTAAGCCAGTCATGAGTCACATTCCTCAAGCCACAGTGACTCTTCAGACAAGGGCATCAGAGACGGTGAGAATCCTAAACTTTGTGGAGAGTTCCTGGAAGGTCACTCTGACTGCACTTGGGTAACTGTGACGTCTGGAACTGCTGGTGCTGTTTCGTAGTCCCAGTGGTGGCACCATGACGGAGCCTGAGAGATATCCGGTGTTAGTCCACTGAGCTGCTGTAACCAAGTCCCACAAACTGGGAGCCGTACACAGCAGAGATTCATGTTCTCACAGTTCTGGAGGCTACAACTGCCTTCTAGATACTAGGGATACCTAGGATCAGAAATACATATTTTTGGGTGCAGCAGATGGTGTAATGCATACGTTGCTGGACTCCCACATCGCTTACTGTGGTTCGTGTCCCAGACCCAGCTTAAAATTCACACTGGACGTGTGTATATGCGTGCCTAAAATCCTGATAGGAGAATGGAGGAGAAGGGATTGTGGCATGGCCATTCCCCCTGGAGGGCGATTTCTTGCTTTCTGGCTTTCTGTCTCTCTGTCTCTCCCCCTCTCTGTCTGGTGAGTACACGTGCCCTGTAGCAAAAATCTCTCTCTCTCTCAAAAAAAAAAAGGAATAAAAGAAAGAAATATTTATTTTCTTTATATAAGCTAATGCATTAGCTTTAGTGTCTGGGTCTGAGTCTTAGTTCTATTAATGTTATTTTTGTTCAAGTATTCCTGTCTGACCGCCTTGTCACACTGATTTGTCTGACAGTTACGTAGTAACTTGTCCAGCTATTGGCCTGCCGCACTGGGTTAAGCATAGGCTTCTATAGGCAAAAACTATTTTTCACATTTCTGTATCTCCAGTTTGGTAGACAGGCACTGGCACGTAGTAGGTACCCGATGGTATTTGTCAGATGAATAAAGACTGATTAGCAGTAGGAGCAAGAAGCATCTCAATCTTCATTTTATTAACTTTTTTGATTAGTACTTTCTGGGCCATAACCTTAAAATGGCTGCAATTAAATCCCTGAGATTTGATCCCAGCATTATAAAACCATCGCAGGGATCAGGAGTCCAAGAACCTGGGACAGCCGTGGTCAGATGCATAAGGGACCGTTAAAATGGTGCCAAAGGTGAATTAACAGCAAAAGCCATTGAGTACTGTGTTGGCAGAAATGGTAAATGGGTCTTCAATACATTTTACATAATAAAAAACGGTGAAGAGAAACTTACAATTATCTTCTTTGAATTGTCAAACATGTGACATTTTACACAATTTTGTGATTTTTTTTTTTTTTTTTTTTGCTATAGGGCGGGGCGTGTGCTCGCCAGAAAGACAGAGAGAGAGACAGAGACAGAGAAACAGAAAGCGAGAAATCATCCCCCGGGGGAATGGCTACACCGCAGTCCCTTCTCCTCCATGCTCCTCTCGGGATCTTGGGCTCGCATGCACACGCCCAGTGTGAATTTAAGCCACCGAGTCCGGGACTCGAACTGTGGTTGACTACATGGGAGTTCAGCAACATAGCCATTAAGCTAACTGCTGGTCCCAAACATATGTGACATTTTAGATGCTGAATTTTAGAACAATGACGAATAATGTGCTTATAAAAATAGCACAAAAGTATTCAGTAAAATGACAGATGTGTATGTGAAGTTGTACCCCGAAGTATACTTTTTCTATGGGTCTTGTTTCATCACAGCACAATTTCAGGAAAACCCCTGCGCTTTCCAGGGAAAATGTAGCTCCCCCAGGATTTTGGTTTTTCATTCCAGAGCAGATGAAAAAATAGTTTTAGCTTTTTCTCTCAACTTGCTAGCTCACATGGGTTAAAGATTAATTCTCTAATGGTGTTTCACCATCGTTTATCCTGTTAAAATGTCATGAACTGTTCTTCAGTGTTCAAGTTCTCTAAGCAATTACCTTCATGTGCTTTTTCCACTAAAGGTAAGTTTGGCTTCAACCCAGAAATCTTTTACTACCTATTACAAGGAGCTATTACAACCAGCCCAAAACATTACCATTTAAAAAAAAAAAATCAGTCTGTCATGAGGCTGAACTAAAAGTGTAACTTTTAACAATCACCCACACTGAATCCAGGTCTTTCTTCGTTCTTTGTCTCCAGGAGCCAAAGATGAAAAGAAGCCTGGAGGCCCTTTTGTGCCCTGAATACCTTCTGATCCTAGCACAACTGCTGAGATTGCTGTCCTGGGCTTGCCGTTTGGCGATTTGGCGTTGGGGAAGATATACCTAAACACATCCTTCCAGGAGAGTGCTTCAGGGCTAGAAAACCATCCTGGGAGAAGGTGAATCTTTGTCGGGTGAGGGATATGTGTGGTAAGCCAGGTTTAGCTGAGAGACAGAAAGCGAGAAATCTCCCCCCAGGGGGATGGCCACACCGCAATCCCTTCTCCTCCATTCTTCTTTTGGGATCTTGGGCATGCATGCACATGCACCCAGCGTGAGTTTAAACCACCAGATCTGAGACTAGAACTGCGGTCAACTACATGGGAGTCCAGCGACGTAGCCATTATGCCATCTGTTGGTCCTGTTTGCATATACTTTTTAAAAGTTTATTTTGGATTCTTTATTCAGAATTCTGCATCACTTTGCACACAGATACATGATCAAAATGCTCTAATTTCCCTGTATAAAAAATCCTCAAAAGTTTTATTAAATGCTAAGCCAGTTTTGAGGTTTAATGAATGTTTACCAGTATTCTTTTTTTTTCCTCCTTTTTTTTTTTTGAGAGGTTTTCGCTATAGGGCGCATGCGCTCGCCAGACAGAGAGAGACATAGAGACAGAAAGCGAGAAATCACCCCCCAGGGGGGATGGTCATGCCGCAATCCCTTCTCCTCCATTCTCCTCTCGGGATCTTGGGCATGCACGCACATGCACCCGGCGTGAGTTCTAAGCCACCGGGTCTGGGATGCGAACTGTGGTCGACTACGTGGGAGTCCAGCGACATAGCCATTACGCTAACTGCTGGTTCCCACCAGTATTCTTTAAAAGTACATATATTTCTTTAGCAGATCATGTTTTTCTTTATGATATCATTCTATTGAATGAGAAGTTAGTATATGAAATTTAAAATCAGATATTAATAAAACTAAACATTTTCTCTATAGCCTCTTCCCTTCTCTTCATGGAGGGATTGATCGTCAGGATTTCTTGTCCAATCCATATCTGCTCACTAAGTGAATTGTCCCAAAGCACGCCACCAATCTTGCAACTTCCCTACCTCCCAATGACATATGCATATACTGAAAATAGAAACAACACAAACATAATAGAAAACAACTATGACCAAGATTGGAAGAGTCAAAGATATGTACTATATTTCTACCCACTTCATACATTTAACATGCACTATTAGCACAATTCACATATAGGTTCTAATTTGTTTATAATGATCTTCGATTAGATAAGCTATTATTCTTAGAGACTTTCTACTCTTTTTTAGAGCAGCATTCCCTAATGAAGAAGTTGAACTAATTATAGGCATGGTCATCAGTATCCATTCCCAGAATTTCTCATCATCTCTTATTTTAAAAATAGCATGATATAAATGAATGTATTTTATTTTTTTTATAGAGACAAAGGAAACAGTGGTGCCTACAAGCTTAATTAATTTTTGGCAGAAACCCTTAGTTTAGAAACATTCCAAATCATAATTGTATTGAGGGTTTTATTTTGCCAGTGTAATGATGTAAAATCAGGCTGATAAATATGTACTGTGTGAAGACAATGTTATTTTGCTTTTAACAACCCTTTCTGGTATTGTTGTGTACTTCAATAAAATCTTGGATTAAAGATCAGGTTGTTTACATTTTTCTGTGTATTATTTTGAATGTGCACACTTATTCAAGATTGCTACCTATGATTTTTCTCACTCTTTGATACTTCCAAGGTCAGGTCAGGGTGACCAAGAGATTCGGGGTAGAAAAAAGCTCAAGATCTTAATAAATTATTTTACGAAGTGGAAGTATGTTACCCTGTTAAACTCTCATCTCCTCATTGTCAATACATATTAACATTCCTACATTTTCCTGTTCTCTTCTCCCCCTCCAAATGATCTAGTGAATAAACATACTCAGGTGCATGTGTGCACACACATACATGTATGTATAAATATGATATAAATAATATACACACATGTATAGTAAAGAAGGATTACAATCTCCATAGGATCAGGACAGTGAGGTTTACACATACTCAGTGTGTACACACACATGTACGTACACACATGTGCATACATACACACATAGTGAGGGAGGATAAATGGTCTTTACAGAATGGGGAAAGTGGGGTTTAGATTTCTTATAAGATCTCTTTTTTATAGAGGAAACTTTTCTGAGCCATAAGGCATTAGGCTGGCTATGAATTTTGCTCATCTTTTCAAATCAAAGTATGAAAGTTCCCAGTATCCTTACAAATGAAAAGATCAATTTATCTGATTTTCTCTAAAATGAAGTCCATTATTCAATCGTACTGTTCTCTCAACATAGAGAAAAGACACAGAAATACATTTGTTCTTTATGTTAAACAATTTATGTAAGTCTCACGATATTCGTCCCAGTTAAATAGAGACACAGACCATTGGTAACATCACTCAAATCCTGTCACTAGCCCATCCAGCAAGCTCCAGCAGAGGCAGGGTGGGAGAGTGGCAGAGGGAATGTGATCAGTCATCCTAAACTGGGCCTGAAACCATCTGATCAGAGTGGAAAGTTCCATTACACTGTTTTATTAGTTTGAGGCTATCTCTGTGTGGTCGTTTCACAGACTTAATACTTCTTAGCCACTCAGCCGCTCAGCAGTGCAGGTACAAACTGGGCATGTGGACTGCCCAGAAGCTCCTGTTAGCAAGGGCCATCCATCAAGGCTGATGGCTACCCCAGGCCTCTACCCTAACTCCCAACCTGTTTCCCTCAAGCCCAGAATGTCTCACTCCTGGTCCTGGAGCTGGGCTCACCATACCTGCTTCTTGGTAGCGCTCCTACCAGCCAGTGCTTCCTGGCCTCTCCACCTGCTTGCTTTCTTTGCCATCCAGCATTTGTGGTGGGGCAGTAAAACAGACTCTGGATATGAAATAAGAACTTCGGTCACCCGAACCTGGCTTATCATGACTCTTGTGACACCTTGACAAATCATAT
>NW_006203786.1:519424-528784 GCF_000334495.1 Tupaia belangeri chinensis
TGAACTTTTGTTTTGACATTCCTGAAAAGAGTTTTTCCAAGTCACAGGGCAATCATTGTAATCCCCTCCCCGCCCCAGCCCCCAAATAGCTTATGTTGTTCCTACTCACTTTGTGACCCTTACATGACTTGTGTACTTTTCTGAGATGTGGCTACAAAAATGCCTAGAAGTGTTTTGTAAATACAACGTGCAATGTCACATCTACTGTAATGGCCTCCTACGTCTTCCCTGGCCACCCAAAGCATAGGTGGTTTCTACCAGATTCAGCCCTGTTTAAGCAAAGTCCTCCAGCAATCTGGGTCTTCTTTTGTTTTGTTTTTTAAATAATAATTATTATTTTTTAAATTTAACTTACTTTATTTATCTGTTTATTTAATTTGACCAAAGAGGGACAGAGTGAGAGAGAGAGAGAAAGGGAAAATGAGAAAGCAAGCCACCAGGTCTGGGACTCAAACCACAGTTGGCCATGTGGGAATCCAGTGCCCTTAACTACTAAGCTACCTGCTGGCCCCAGGAATATGGGTCTTCCCTGGCCTAACTTTCCTCTCCATGAACATATTATTCACTTGATAGAGTTGGCATTTGGCAGCACTGCAAGTCCTTACTGAAACCAATATTCTGGTTTTAGGTAAAAATTGTATCTCAGGAGCTGAGATCTAGTGATTTCAGGGATAAGAGCAATGAAGATGTTCTGTTGAGAAGTCACCTTGGTAGAGCCCCCTTTGTCCTTTTCTGTCTCTCTCTCTCTCTGTGTCTCTTTCTGTCTCTCTGTCTCTGTCTTTTCATTTTAAAAATTTTTCTTTAAAAAAATTTTTTTAAGGTGAAGTTTTTTCTTGGATCTGAAATCCTCCTTTATCTTGGTAATAACTCCCTCCCCTTATCCCCTACCATCTAGGCAAACAGAAAGGGCAGGCCAGAAGAAGACTGAGTCAGCCACGAGAGCTGAGATCTAGTGATTTCGTGCAGTGTGAAAAAATTCCATTATTTTTTAAATTAACGAATAAATATTTTTTGCTTATTTGCTTTTTCTTTTTTCACATTTTTCTTTCTCTGTTTCTCTGTTTTCTTATCCTTTTTCTTTTACCTCATCACTTTGCTGCTCAGCCTCCATGCACTGAGTGTCTAGATCAGTCTATGTGCAAAGTTGCCAGAATCTGAATACTATTTGGGTCCTCATATTCCTCAATTCCCACTGAACCTGTGACACAAAGGGAGAAAAACACAACACCAAAGAGTTTGCAGACCACATCTTCCTATATACCTCTGATGGCTCAGATTGATCTTCTAGAAATTAGGAAGAAACGAATAACCCATCAGATGACTAGAAATCACCACAGGGGCACAAGAAATATGCAAAACCAGGACCAGCACTTAGCGTAATGGCTATGTCGCTGGACTCCCACGTAGTCAACCGCTGTTTGAGTCCCAGACCTGGTGGCTTAAATTCATGCCAGGTGTGTGTGCATGCGTGCCCAAGATCCCGAAAAGAGGAGAAGGGATTGCGGTTTGGCATCCCCCCAGGGGGTGATTTCTTGCTTTCTGTCTCTCTGTCTCTGTCTTTCTGGTGTGTGCACATGTCCTATAGCAAAAACCTCTCCAAAAAAAAAAAAAAAAAAAGCAAACCCAAGAAAAAACCCTTGCCCCCAATCTCTTCATCCACAGACAGTACAATAGAATCATGGAAATGTTTGATAAAGAATTTAGAGTATTCATAGTGACAAAACTAACAGAGATGGAAGAGAAGAGAGAAAATGAACACCGGAAGAAAAAAGCCAATGAGTTCCAGGAGGTGAGGAAGTTCTTGCGAGAGCTAAAAGAGGAAATACACATCATAAAAAAGAATCAAATGGAACTGTTGGAGAAGAAGGCTATAAAACAGGAAGTCAAAACCTCCTTCGAAAGTATTAAAAACAGACTAGATTATATAGAAATCGAATCTCAGCTGTAGAAGACAGAATTGCTGGACTAGTAAAATCCATAAAGACAGAAAATAGCCTCCCAAAATGAGAATAATATATGAGAAATACTAGAGACCATTAAACATCCAAACATCTGGATAATTGGTATCCTAGAAAGTGAAGAGGCGAATAAGGGCATTGGCAATCTATTTCATGAAGTTCTGGAAGAAAACTTCCCAAACCTAGAGAGGCATTCAAAGATCCAGACACAAGAAATACAAAAGACCCCAAATAGGATCAACCCAAGAAGATCTTCTCCAGGACACATAGCCAGAATGACCAAAACCACAGACAAAAACAAGATAATCAGACTGGCAAAAGAGAAACATTCAAGTTTCCTACAAAGGATATCCCATCAGGCTATCAACGGACCTCTCATCGGAAACAACGTGAGCAAGGAAAGAATGGGAAAATATATTCAAAATCTTGAGTGAAAAGCAACTTCAACCAAGAACACTATATCTGGTAAGATTATCCTTTATATGGGAAGAGAAGACAAGAACGTTCTCAGATAAACAAAACCTGAAAGAATTTACGAATACCAGATCAGCTCTCCAAGAAGTTCTGAAGAGAGTGCTATCCCAGGAAAACTAATGTCAGACACACAGAAATAAGAGTTCTAAAACTATAAAGAATATGGCCAGCTTAATGGTAGGGACAAGTCGAGACTTGAAAATTATCTTCCAGAATTTAAACAGAAAGATCAGACCACAACAGAAGATAAAGTACATAAGTTTGAACTGGTGAAAAAGAATTGTATGACTTTTGACTAAAACATTACTGACCTTCTATGCTTTATCTTCCAGTGTTAAGCAGTTTTGTCTTCTCTTGAATTGTGGACACGTCCATGTACCATTTGAGCAGAATCCTAACCTGTTTCCTGGCTTTAAGTATTAAGTTCTCTTAACAGGTTTTGATTTTGATTATTAAAGCTAAAACTGCCTTTCTTGAAATTAAAAAAATATATTTAAAAAATACCTATTTAGTGACCACAGAAGCTATATAGCCTCAGCTATTGCTATTTTATAGTATATTTATTCTAAGCACAGAGTTTTATGCCCAAAGTCAACTTTGGTTCATAGCTACGTGCATATCAGCTGAACTTAAAAATTGAAAGTATTTAGATTAATTAAGATATTTTGTGAATCAATAGAATAAGGGAAAGAATAAAGGAATGGAAAGCAACTGCAGATACTAGAGACAGGGTGGAAGGAGGATGAGAAATGGCAGAGGGTGAGAAATAGGGGGAATATATATATATATATATACACATACATACACACACACACATATATAAAACATATATACACTGTCAATATATATTAATATATATTAAAAATATATTTAATATATATTAAATGTATATATTAAATACACTGTAAAGTGGCTTTATATATATAAATGGTAGGGACAAGTTATTAATATTAATAATATTAATACATTATTGTTGTATTATACCAATATTAATACAACAATGATATATATGTGTGTGTGTGTATGTGTGTGTGTGTATAACCACTTTACAGTGTATTCTGGATGTAAAATCACATTTTGTATGGTGTGGTAATGTTTAGTAGTAAGTTTGTAAAATAAATAAATTAGTAAAAAAAAAAATGTATCTCAGTCAGTTAAGTGCCATCCCCCAGATATCACAGAGCAAGTATATTAGAAAATCTTACTAAATAATCACCTGCTGTTTGAAAAAAAATTATAAAGAAATACTAAGATTCATTTTCTCCCCCTTTTCCCTCTAAAATAAGTAGCAAGCACCTGGCTCTTACCTGCTGAGCTCTTACTCTGAAAAACGAGTCCTACTCTATAATCTGAATAAGGAGGAAAAGTTTTAACAATGACCAGCATTGGTCAGAAATTTTCTGAATAGAAATCTATTTTTTCAATGCTAGCTAGAAGTTAAGTAAATATATGAGAGAAAGAGAGAAAGCCCCTGAACCCCAAAAGGGGCTTGGTTACACAACCCTTTTTCCTCCCATTTTTCCAGTCCATCAGGATCCTAGGGCCATGTACACAAGCCCAGAGTGTTTTTTTTTTGAGAGGTTTTTTTCGCTATAGGGCGCGTGTGCTCGCCAGACAGAGAGAGACAGAGAGACAGAAAGCGAGAAATCACACCCCCCCCCCGCCCGAGGGGATGGTCACGCCGCAATCCCTTCTCCTCCATTCTCCTCTCGGGATCTTGGGCACGCACGCACACGTGCCTGGCGTGAGTTTTAAGCCACCGGGTCCAGGACACGAACCGCAGTCGACTACGTGGGAGTCTAGCGACATAGCCATTATGCTAACCGCTGGTTCCCAAGCCCAGATTGTTTTTCAAGCCTCCCAGGGCCAGTATTCATGCCACAATGTGGGATATAGCTCCCTCTGCACAGCACTTAGCCACTAGGCTATAAGGCTAGCCCAACAGTCTATTTTTGTTTTCTTTTTTAGAGAGATTTTTGCTATAGGGTGTGTGTGCTTGCCAGAGAGACACAGAGGGACATAAAGACAGAAAGCGAGGAAATCATCCCCTAAAAGGGATGGCCACGCCACAATCCCTTCTCCTCCATTCCCCTTGGGATTTCAGGCATGCATGCGCGTGCACCCCATATGAATTTCAAGCAGCTGGGTCTGGGACTCGAACAGTTACTCTCCAGACCCAAAATATCAAAATCTTTAGGGGGGATGTTCAGATGTTATTTTTCTCAAGTTGTCCTTGCGATTTCAATGTGCGGCTGATGCAGAGAAATTATTGTCCTACTTGAACCTTCCAAGAATGAAGTGAGATGAAATCAGTTGGGAATGTTGACAGTCTAAATAACAGAGAGTTATAGGCTCAGGCCAAATAGACCTGAAATTGTCAAGTTCTAAAAATATTGTAACTGGGACTCAGGGTTAGGGCCAAGGAGTCAAAGGAGCTTGGTTATGAGACAGGGCTTGGAAATGATGGTCAGGGTAGCACGTGGCACTGGAGAATAGGAGTGTGTGCTGTATCTGTGCACAGTAGGCTAAAACCAGAGAGGCAAGCAAGACTTGGCTGAACTGAAGGCTTGAAGGTTTGAAGGTCAGAGCAGGCAACAAGCTACATCCCAGGAGGTGTTGGGAAAGCAAGGGTCAAGCTCTCAATCGAGAAGCCTGGGTCAAGGACCCAGGTGAAGCCTCCATATGGGTATATCAACTAATATTTATAGGGTGTTCTACATTTGCCATTTGCTCTTACATCTCTTTATTCTAATAGATTATCATAGTGACTCTCAAAGATAGACAGTACAGATTACAATGCCTCTTCGTAAATGAGAATGAAACTCAAAAGCTTCAATGGTTTGTCTTAGGTCACACAACTAAGTGGAAGAATAAGAAAGGTCTTGATGACAAAATAAAAGCACTTTGCTTCAGTAAAGGAGGTTTCTCCTTCAGGGCAGAAATCGACTGCCATTGGTGAAGGTGCTGATAGACACTAGCTGATATTTGGACAAAGTTCTATAGTGTCTAGAGTACTATGTAGCTTACCTCACTGGCAACTCACAACAACCTGTGATGTAGGCACAGGATTTTGCAGATGAGAAAATGAAGGCTCAAAGACAAAAATGTGACTTGTCCAGGGTCACACAGGTGATTGAGAAGCAGAGCCTAGATTCCAGGTGCAAGTGGGTACTCCCCTCCTAGTCCCATGTCTTCTTGAGATGTGGCTGTCCTTATGTCTATGGTTAGAATCGGTTAGGAGTCCCTAATGGAGTGAGCAGAAAAGATGAAGAGAAAGTAGCTTCCAGCTGATAGATTCTGACTCTGATAGGATTCAGTTTGGGACTTGGTTGTAATTTGTGTCCCCAGTTTGATTTGGCATGGTTAATGAAGTTGGAGAAAACTTTGGTTTTCTGAGCTGAGTCAGATTCTAGCAATTTAACTATTATCATCTAATTTTTATTTATTTTGCATTTTGCATTTTTTCTCTTGCACTGGCAGTGAAGTAAACCTGTTATAAGGGAAGTGTTAAGGTCCAGCCACAGTAACACAGGAGGTAGGCACCACTGTGAGATACTGGAGCCACATGGGAAGGCTAGGGATTAGGATTCCAGGTCAACCTGAACATGCCAGGTCCGCTTGTCATTCTGGCTGGATGAAAGACTTGGCCCATGTGATTCTGTTTCTGGATCATGTCTTTGTACAATAATCTTCACAGTGAGATTTGAAAAACTGAATTCCACTATATGGAAGAAGAAATAAATACATTTATTTGAGAATCAAAATCCTCTGCTCTTTTCAGTATCAATCCTAATCCCACTTGCTCTTCAAGGTGTCTCTGATTTTTGCCTCTCCACCGACTCCAGTCAAACCTGTCTTCTCAGCTCTCATAGCACTTTGCTTATGTCTCCTTCTAGCACATTCTACTTTCTATCATGGGTCTCTGTGCATTATTTCCCTTTATAAAATATAACTTCTCTAAAGGGCAGAGGTGGTCTTATTTATCTTTGCACCCTCCATAACACTAGGCAGATTATTTAGTCAATAAACATGTGTTGACTAAGTGATTGAACAATTATGAATGAATTCAGACACCAACTAAAAATTCTTGGGCACGAATTTTAAAGGAAGTATTGATTGAATCTTTTCAGATGCATCCAACAGAAGTTCTATAACCTAATTTACGCTGAAGGTCAGTTAAAGCGTAGTTCATGCTTTTCTAATTGACTGTCTATTTAGTTAAACCTAAAATGACAAAGTAAATACCACTAGCAGACAGTCACAGTGGGAATGTGTGCTCTTAAAGAGGAAGTGGATGAATGCTTGTGATTTTCCAGTGGCTTAGCCATATGCTCTAGCCTTTATTTTGATCACAGTGGCTTTATCTAACACCATCTCACCCATTGATAAATCAGACAAGTGTCATCAAGGTTAAGTAGCGTGTGTAAGCACTAAGTTAAAAAAAATGACTACAAATGTACTATAACATATGTCCTCCAGAGAATGATGTTCATCATTTATGCTCATATCAAACTTTCTGCTAATTATAATAATTAATATAAGTTGTTTAAAATCTCATAGCCATGCAGTTAATCATGCAGCTAGGCATTTTGTATGTTTTCAGATGTAATGATTTTGTCCCAGTAAAGACTCTCCAAAATTTTGATATAGGATGAATTTAGAGGAGGCCATTGGATTGAAGGGGAGAAAGGTACTCAGCTTGAAGCTACATTTACATAGCAAGCACATGCTTCTGCTCTGACTGTATGACTATTTGATGACACTTTAGGGACAGAAGCTGAAGGAGATTATGACAGGATGTTTCACCACCGTAGAAATCCAATGTTCATGCTTTGTAACAGATGAATTATCAAAACGTTTTCTTGTCCTAAATGTGACTTGACTGTCAAAAGCCCAAAATACCATGAGCAACATTAAACATACTAGTTATGAGTGGTGCTGTTGCGTGTTGAAATGGTGCATTTAGAAGCATGTAGCTAGACCTCTATCAATAGAACAAGTGATTCCAAAGGCACCCTGGAGTTAGGGGCACTTTGTTGATGCTAAGATGTGGGCAATAGAGTTTACTGATTAAATGCTGCTCATTTCATATGCCTCATAGAGTCACTTAATTATGAATTAATGGCATGAAACCCTTCCTGTGATTTTTACTGTCAATCAAATACATGGTCATGTAGAACATTATTGAATATGGGACAATATTTTAGCATAGGGAGGGTGAGAATACTTCTAAATTTAAGTAGACCAATTCACTGAACTTGAAGCCTTGAAATAGGTTCTTTACAAATGTGTCTGCCTTGCCAATAAAAAAGATGCAAGAGCTTCCTAGTGAGACTTAATTCTTTTGGATTCTAGGAGTATTTTCTACCCTCTCCCCATCACCCATTTCTTTCCTTTCTCTTTCTTTCCTTTCTCTTCTCTTCCTCTTACTTCCCTTATTTCCTTCTCTTTTTCTTCCTTCATGCCTCAAGCTCACTTAATTCATCATCTCTATTCCACAGATAAAATTTTTTTTCTCCTACACTATAAAACTTAAGTTTTTAATCTGTTTCTACAAGATTAGGCTATTGATTCTATTTTTACTTTTTTATTTTTTTTCAAATTTTTGCCACCAGGTGTGTATACTCACTGAACAGATTGAGAGAGAGAGAGAGAGAGACAGACAGGCAGAGACAGAGAGAGGGAAAGTGAGAAATCACCCTTCAGGAGAATGGCCATGCAGCAATGACCTTCTCCTCCCTTCTCCTCCTGGGGCTTTGGGCACACATGTACTCACTCTTGGTGTGACTTTTCAAGTCACTGGGTCTGTAACTCAAACCAAGGTCAGCCACGTGGGACTCCAGCACCTTAACCACCATGCCATCTGCTGGCTCTTCCGTTTCTACTTTTAAGTTAACAATCTAAACAGTATTAGACAAATTATTTTGAATCAGGGGCACTTGGAAAAGTATCCATACATTTTAGTTTCTATGTAATTATTTAAGTTGCATTCAGGATCTTTATTTCTTATTTTGTATGAAAAAGATTTTATACATTGGGGTTTTCGAGTTGTCGGAAAAGTCATGATGTGTTTTCTTTTTCTTTTGTTTTTTTGGAGAGATTTTCGCTATAGGGCGCGTGCGCTCACCAGACAGAGAGAGACAGAGAGACAGAAAGTGAGAAATCACCCCCCAGGGGGGATGGTCACGCCGCAATCCCTGCTCCTCCATTCTCCTCTCGGGATCTTGGGCACACATGCACACGCGCCCGGCGTGAATTTTAAGCCACCGGGTGCGGGACGCGAACCACGGTCGACTACGTGGGAGTCCAGCGACATAGCCATTGCGCTAACTGCTGGCTTCCCATGATGTGTTTTTCTATGCAAAAGTACATCATGACTTTCTGGACAACCCAATATTTTCCACATAATGGAAATATCTTCTAAAGTATTATTATATATGACTGAAAAGAATTCCTACCCATGTTGTTATTTTTTTCTTCATTTTTAAAAAATGCTTTTGGGCTTATATGAATCCCAAGCCTAGAGTGCTATTGGCACAATTGAATCATTATTGACTCCCTTTTCCATATTGTTAATAAAAAAGGAGGGGCTAGGTTAAGGAAATACATTGCTCTTTGCCAAGGAAACCTCCCCTCTTCTTCTGCATTTATTACCATGGCTCTTTCTTGAGTTTACTACCTTGCAAATGGCTTTGATTCAGCTTGCCCGCGTGTGTCCTTATCCAAGATCTACACACCATTTTACAAATGGAGTTGAGAGAGGTACATCAGATTAAATATTGATTTAAGTGTAAATCCATCCCTTCTAGCATTTGGGCAAAGCAGAAGGGCATCAGGTTAGCTGCAAGTAAGCCCATGCCTGCAGAAATGATTAAAGTAGGTGATTATACAAGTCAAGGTCAGCCGAAGCCTGGGAATACCATCAGGC
>NW_006203786.1:528815-569979 GCF_000334495.1 Tupaia belangeri chinensis
AGATGTGGGGAGAAATAGCAATGCTTTGATTTCTTTTTTCCTCCATTTCCATCATCCTTTAGGAACTTGATCAATATTTGTAGATAGAGATTGTTTTAATTCATTCTTTGTTGCTTATAACATAAATATCTGAGTCCAGGTGATTTAAAAGAATGGGAGTTTATTTAGGTCATGGTGTCAGAGATACAAGGTCAAGGGGTTGCATCTGGTAAGGGTCTTCTTATTGCTGGAGATGCTGCAGAATCCCAGGCAGTGCAGGACAGCACATGGTGAGAGAGCAATCTCACGTATGTGTCTATGTGTCTTCATGTGTCTGCTCTGGTCTCACTCCCTCTTTTTATAAATCTACCAATATTCAATTATGGGAGTCCCACCATGATGACTTTAATGTAATTACACCCCAAAGGCAATTTGGAAGGTGATTAACATTTCCCAAATCTTAATCCTATAGTCAGACTAAGATTTCACCTCATAATACTAACATAACCATATTTCACATAAAGTTTTGGGGGAACACATTGAAACCACAGCAGAGACAGGAAAAAAAAAGACTGATTTAGACAGACATGAAATCCAGATTTAATCCTTCACTTTCTTTTTTTTTTGGAGGGGTTTTTGCTATAGGGCACGTGCGCTCACCAGAAAGAGAGAGACAGAGAGACAGAAAGCAAGAAATCACCCCCCAGGGGGATGACCACGCCACAATCCCTTCTCCTCTGTTCTCCTCTTGGGATCTTGGACAAGCATGCATGCACATGCACCCACTGTGAGTTTAAGCCACCGGGTCTGGGACTCAAACCACGGTCTACTACATGGGAATCCAGTGACGTAGCCATTCCGTTAACTGCTGGTCCCTATTAATCCTTCACTTTCTTGCTGACCAGTAATGAGTAACTTAGAGAGCAAACACCCCCTCCTAGATCACCTCATGATGCAACTGTGACAACCACATGAGTTCACAAGAGTGTAAAGCTGTGTTCAGATGATAGAGACTGGGGAGGAGAACATCTTATTGCCTGCAGCACAGGGTAACATACTTAATCTGCAAAATCATGGTTTTATCTATTTGTTTTACTTTTGCTTTTTGTGTTTAGTGTCACCAAACTTAGCCTCTGCAATGCAAGTTCTCCTGGTTTCCTAGAATCTTTTAAAACATATATTCTATGGCAAATTTAAAAGTACGTAACTTAGGCCAGCCAGTGGTATGGTAATTAAGGCAGCTGGATCCCACATGGCCAACTGTACAGTTAAGTCCCAGACCCAACAGCTTAAAAAACACACCGAGTGCATGTATGTGAGTGCCCAAAATCCCTAGAGGAGAATTAAGGAGAACGGACTGTGGCCTGGCCATCCACCTTGGGGAATGCATTCTCTTTCTCCTGCCTCAGCAAGTGAATGTGCCCTGCAGGAAATTAAAAAATAAGTAAATAAAACTATATAACCTAATTACACGGTACACAGTGGTCTCATCAGACACAAGACACTCACCCTACTGATCCATTCCTCCCATAATATCCTTGCAATTGCTACAGAAGAGGACTAGACAAAACAATAGTGTTAGAAGGATTTTCAGAGGCCAGAAGGTTAGTGCAATGGAAATGCAACTGGATCCACATGAGAAGGTCCTCAGTTCACATCCTGGGGTCTCTGTGGTGTGCACCTGTCTATGATCAGGGCTGGCTAAGGCTGGGAATAGAATGCAAGCCCTGTGTGGATGATTTTTTTCTCTCTATTCCAGAAAAAAAATAAACTTAAAAAAAAAGACTTTTAGTTTGGTAAATCTTATATACTCATGACTTACTTGGTCCTCACAATGACATCAACAGGTGGTCTAGGAAAGGATGACTTCCCTCATTGGGAGCGGAAGGAACTGAGACTCAGAGAGGTTCAGTCACTTATGCCTGCCAGCAGTGGAGCCTGGAACTGGTTCATGACTTCTAAATAATCTGTCTATATCTCTGCCTGCTCTTGCCAGCATCCTTAAATTCTTGTTCTGCAGGACGCTGAAATTTCGATTCTCTTAAGAGAAAGGTTATCTTATAGCCCCAAGGTCTTAATAGAGTGGACTTAAAAAAATGTATATTTGAAAGTGAATACAAAAGAAAAAAGTTTGAATGTGGGCAGTTGGAAGTTAGGGGTAGGGTATACGAAGACACACTGCACATTTCTAGGATAAATGCTACTCCCTCACTCATAGGTTCACGTACTTTTGCAAATATGTTCAAAGCAAACTTGCTGCAGTGGTCATACTGAGTATGGGAAGCAGGGTGGGAGAAGAATCAGTAAGCTAATGTTCATGACTTGTGACACAGAGAAGGATTCTCAGGGCTCAGAAAGAAATAATGATTTGTTTGATTATTAACACCTGTCAATCATGTGGCATGGCAACTGGTTGGTGTTCGGGTAATGGTCTAAAACAGTGACTGAAAACCAAAATCTGGCTGACAGAATTTGTTCTAGAGATATGTTTTGCTTGGAGAGCATGGCAATTCAGATATTTTTTATTTGAAGACTTTTTATGTTTTCCA
Source organism: Tupaia belangeri chinensis (assembly GCF_000334495.1). Taxonomy (NCBI): domain Eukaryota; kingdom Metazoa; phylum Chordata; class Mammalia; order Scandentia; family Tupaiidae; genus Tupaia; species Tupaia belangeri. The sequence goes on from NW_006203786.1 coordinate 531,344, forward strand.
GATGCTCTCTCTCCACCTCTTTTACTGTTGGTCACCTCAAACTTTTACTGACTCCTCAATGCATCTTGGTTTAGGATCTATGGGCCGGATGACCTAGCCTAGCATTGAGATTGGTCTAACTCCTTTCATAGCCTGAATCCTGCTACTTTGTTTGACCTTTTAATTGCCAGAGGATGTGTGCAATCATCAGAGAGACAGGGACGGGGAGAGAAAAAGCGCCCCTCAATGGAGCATGGCCATGCTACAGTCCCATCTCCATTTCTCCATCCTGTTGGGATTTGTGGCACACATTCACATAGGCGCCACCAGGACAAACCACCAACTGTTTTGTGGGATCTGGCACCGTGAACCATTAGGCAATGGGGCTGGCTCCAGAATCTTGCTATGTCACAGCCTTATTGCCTAACACAATTAATCCCTAACACAACTCGCTCCTTTACTGTCCCGCTTATTAACACTAGCAACCAAGTTCTCTTTCTCCCTGAATGAAGATATCCTAGCCATTCTTTAAAGGCCAAGCTAGGGCCTACATCCACCGTGGAACATTCTTAATTCAGGCTGAACATCTCCTCTCCTGAGCAATTACAACACTGACTATCACACAATTATTTTTTTTTTAAAGAGTTTTGCTATAGGGCACGTGCGCTTGCCAGAGAGACAGAGAGACAGAAAGCGAGAAATCACCCCCCAGGGGGGATGGCCACGCCGGGATACCTTTTCTTCCATTCTCCTCTCAGGATCTTGGGCACGCACGCACACACGCCCGATATGAGTTTTAAGCCACTGGGTCTGGGACACAAACAGTGGTCGACTACATGGGAGTCCAGCGACATAGCCATTACGCTAACTGCTGGTCCCGCACACAATTAATTTTTGTATTTGTCTAAACTGTCTTATAGCATTACTTAACTGTATAATGTATATATGTACTGTATGTTACATACATATATATCACACATATGGTTTATCTATACATATACATTGTAAGACACTTAAAGAAATATTACACTTCTCTATGTCTCCTTCACATCTAGCATTTATAGTATATGTTCACAAATGGTTATTGAGGGATCAGAAGATGGCATAGTAGTTATATTGCTGAATTCCCACATGGTTGACCACAGTTGGAGTCATGGATCAAGTGGCTTCAAAATCATGCTGGGTACATGCATGCCCAAGATGCAGGGTGAAGAACGAAGGAGAAGGAAATGTGGTGTGGTCATCCCTCCAGTGGGTGATTTCTCACTTTCCACTATGTCTGTCTGTCTCTCTGATGAGCACGTACACCCTAAGGCAAAAACCTCTAAGATAAATAAATAAAATAAAAAGAAATAAAAATGGATATTGAATGAATGATTAAACAAACAAAGTATATGAGATAAAGAGGATATTGAAGCACTGTCCAGGATATCAATTCTCAAAAATTTTAGTCTCATACAATGCCATTTAAGAATAGATAGCCATTTAAGAAAATGGAATGTGTTCTATTTTCTGTAAGTACTATACCCAGAGTTAACAGATATAATTTGTGATGTACCAGGAACTTTATATAGAAGACTTGTTTTACTGATAGGATATTCTGATTTCACTAGAGTTTCTGTAAACTTTCCATTGAATGACTTTCAAGATATGCTCCTGAAGACATTTACTGAAGTTGTCTATGATTTCTCATTTATTAAACTTGTGTCAAAGGCCATGAGTTTTAATAATTTCTATCATTTAAGTCTCACAATTACCTTGAAATATAGTAGTTATTATCTCCATTTTGTTGATAAATAACAGAGACCAGGATAAGTAACTTACCAGTTTCATACAATATTATCTTTCCAACCTGACAGCACTTAAAAAGGCCTCTATATACAGTAGGAGTCCAGTACATAATTGTCATCTTAGTCTATTTTGTGCCACTAGGACACTACAGAGTAGATAATTTATAAAGAGATGATATATTTCTCACAGTTCTGGAGTCTGAGAAGTCCAAAATCAAAGAGACTGTATCTGTTAAGGACCTCTTGTTATATCATCCCATGGTGGAAGGCAGTAAGAAGAGAGAGACAGGGACAAACTCATCCTTTCATCAGAAACACACTCAGTGATAATGTACACACTCCCAAGATAACAGCATTAACTCATTCACAAGGCAGAACTTTTATCATCTAATCACCTTGTAAGAATTTCATTTCACATTATGCACTGGGGATTAAGTCTCCAGCACATGAACTTTGGGAAGCACTACTAAACTCCAGTCATTGTCAAGTACATATTGACGAATGTTGCTGTGGGAGTGTTATTTCTTGCTTTTATACCTGTATCAAAGAGAATTTAGTTTCTAATCTGAAAATGTCCCATTCAGTTTCCCTTTTGGCTACATGCATAAGTGGTAGGGAAAGTGGCCTGAACATATATTTGTATTACAGAAAATCCCTCACTCATGGAAAACCATGGAGGTCCAATGTTATTGCTCAGGCTCTTAACAACAGAACCCTGATCAGGTCATACTGCTTTCCTCTAATGGTCTTGAAATGGTTCTCCATTGCGTCAAGGTGATTGACAGCTTTTGTGATTTCTTGGCATATTTGTAATGTTTAAAATAGCTGTGAAGGGAAAGTTCCAGTTGAAAATACTGAGTTGATTATATCTATCATCACTAAAGTATTAACTTGGCTGCCACATTTTGTGTTTATTTGTGGGAGATCTTCCCATTTTTCCAACTGTGTTGGTTTATGTAAACATGAGGCCATGTCCTTCATGTGGCAGTAAACAGTGTTTGGTCATTCTATCTGACCACTCTCTACTTGCTTCTTATAAATTGTATCCTACCCCACACCATGAGATAGGACCTACTAGGCTTACCTGAGAAATGGCACCGTAACAGTGTGTGTAGTGTGCATGCCAGTGTGCATGCCTGTATGTGCATCTCTGCTGCAGCAGAAACCAATTTTTCACTTCAATACCACAGTGGCAGTATACCCGCAAGGGTAATGGCACCCCTGCATGCCTGACATACCAGTTTCAAACTACTAGCCTGAAGGGCAAAGGTTAGCATCCTGAGCCAGGTATTAAGACTTCATGAATTGGGCCCAACAGAACTTTGTAATCTTCTTCCAACAGCTCACCATCATTCCCCAAGATTAGGTTAAATGGACCCAGACCTTATCATTTCTTTTCCAATCTCTGTGTGCTCTTGCTTTTTATCCTCTGCGTCTCTGATTATTCCATTTCCTCTTCATAAAGTGTTCACTCTTCTCATCTCTGAATACAAAGGCCAAGTGCCACCTACTCTAAGAAGTCATTCTGGAGTCCTTCCCCTCTGACCAAGATGTCATCCCTGCCACTGCTCATTCTGCATATGACGTATTATATGATCCATGTTAGATCTATTTGTAAATATAGCTTATATTCTTTATTAGATTGCAAATGCTTTCAAAGAATCATCCACAGCCAAATATGTACTCTGAATGTTTCTCCTGGAAATTCAATATATCTCATTTAACATGGTGGAAAGTTTTTTAAGGGCACTCACTGATATTTTTTTAAGGTACGGCAATTAATTTTCTCAAATCCTTGTATTACCTACTGGTTGAGGCATGCCATGTTCTTTGAGCCCATCCTGGAGGTTGGTTGCCTGTGATGGTTCTTGTGGATAAAAATGGCTTCTGGAGGGCATTTCTGACTGCAGGTGAATGCCTGGTCTGTGTCCGGGTGGGGTGGGGGGCAGGCTGACACGACACTTAGGAAGGACTTTCAACAAATGAGGAGTTGGTATACAAATGCTTCAGCTTCCTCTCCCCTAAGAGGAACAGTTCTGAAGCGTGTGCCAGTCTCCCTGAGGGTCCGTGGTGGGACAGAGCTCCTCTTGCTCACAGCTGTGCTGCTCAGGAATGAGCTCCTCATTGTCCTCCTTGCCTTCCTATTCCCACTGCTCCCTGAATAACCTAACTGCTCCTAAATCTCTGTCTCTAGGCCTACAATTGAGGAGCCCAACAGATCCTGCCTTTCCTAACAGCCCCGTGTTAAACAAAATCAAGTCTTTTCTAAGTGGCATCTAAGATAGAATATAGACTGTACAGGAGCAGGTGGGCTGGTGTGGGTGAGAGGGACAAACCCAAGGCAGAAAAGAAAGTAACATTTAACAGACACAAGAAAGGAAAGGTATAGCATATGGTAATATCTTTGACTCACTTGACATGCAGTACTTTTGTGCTTTGAAACCCCATATCGTATGCTATAAAAACATACAAAGATTAAATGTAAATAAAAGTAAACAAATTTTAAAAAGAATTTGGAACCCAAGGGATGCTCTGCAAAACTGGTCCACATGGGAAGGTTCTGGGTTAAAGACCTCCCTAAATATGCTGGGCAGGTATGTGCCCATGATCCAGGACTGATGGAGGTTGTAGGTGAATTGCAGCATCAGGCCCTTGTTGAGGGCTCTCTCTCTCTCTCTCACTGTGGAAGAAATAAGCAGAGCACAAAAGAATGTGGAACCCAGTGAACCTAGCTGAGAGACACAGAAACTGACATCATTCTCCAAAGCATATCCTACAAGGAAGGAATTGTCCCTGTGATGCAAGAGAGGCCGCAGTGCTGACACAGTGAGTTCACTGCAGCCACTGGAAGCAGCTGGCACAGTGCCTTCATCTGGAAATGACTGCTATTTCAGTACTGAGAAACGTAATTGGCTGCACTGAATAACTTGAAAAGTACACCTATTACTGTTTGGATAATAAAATAAAACCAGTTATCATATTTTTAGGAGTTCTCAAACATACTTTCTCATAGCGCTGAGAACTAGACTCTCAGCTGAAGATATAATACCTGATCCGAAAGATTAATGTTCTACATAGTAATGACATTTTTACCATTACAAAAAGAGCAATTTACTTTTTCAACTTCCTCGTATTCCTACCCCAGCCTGTCAAGAAAATCACAGTCTCGCACATGAAATATTTTCAAACTGGAGGTGGCAGGTTTATGGAAAATTACTTTGAATGTATTTGGGTTCCAACCAACTCTCCTAGCTCTATATTATTCATGATAAGCATGACTTCCAAGCCTTGGCTTTGTCAGATTTTCCTATTAATTGTTAATGTAACAGCTAAGTCTCCCTGGAGTGTGTGTTATTTTCTCATTTATAAAATCATAAGCCTTGGGATAATCCCTCATTAGATCAATAATATTCTCATCAAATGAAGGTAATACCGTCCAAGTGAGGGAGAGTACACTGAATTGTGGCAGCCGCGACCCTTGATTGGCGCCCCCCGCCATTCCTGTTACCTGTGGGTTTGTCCTTTTACCCCCCCTCCCTGCGTGCTCTTTCTGTTCTCACTTGAACCAAGGCAGAGCCTCTTAGCAAGACCACTGCCCCTTCCCCAAACTCCCTAAAGCACCTTCCACATTGCCACAGGGCATCCAACTCACAGATATGACCAGGTGATTATCTTGTTCTGAAACCATCGATAATTTCTGTAGAGGAATTTAAGAAATCCATTCTGTATTTATACTTCCCAACAGCAGAGACCTTCTTCTTTCTTTGGAGGTAATTACTTCTCCACTTGTGTGAAAAGCTAAAGAACCTCTGGGTGCTTCTTTTTATTTTTTTAAAACAAATTGTATTATATTTAATTTTAATTATTTATGTATTAATATAATTATTTAAATTGACCAGAGAGAGATATGGGGTTGAGGAGTGGTGCGGAAAGTGAGAAAACAAGCATCCAGGTCCGGGATTTGAACCACAGTTGGCTACGTCAGAGTCCAGCACCCTAACCACCATGCTGTCTTTCAGCTCCTCTGGGTGCTCTTTTGATAGCTTTTTCCTCTTAGGGCCAGGGAGAGTAAGAAACCTAAACTCAGGAATTAGGTACTATTGTTCTAGACGCTGGATCTTTAGCGTCTGGATGAAGGACAGCAACAAACACTGGAGCTCTCCTGTACTTACTTGTCCTGCTAAAGACTATTCCTAACTTTCCTCTTTCTTGGCACAGAACTCTCACATGACTTACTGTGGTTTGAGTCCTGGACCTGGTGGCTTGAAAATCTTGCCGGGCACATATGCATGTGTGACCAAAATCCCAGGAGAACGGCAGAAAAGGGATTGCAGTGTGGCCATTCCCCTTGGGATGTGATTTCTCTATTTCCCTCTTACTGTCTCTCCTGACAAGCACATGCTCCCTATGGAAAAAACCTTTAAAAAATTATTTTAATATTGTAAAAGAAAAGAAGAAAAAGAGAAGAATCATTCTCTAAGTAATTTCTGCCAGACTGTGAGTCTGATTCTTTAGCTCCCTGTTGACTTTGTAAGTTCCCAGTGTACATCTGTGAGTTTAGTTTAACATAGAGTTTGTTTTCTGTTGCTTAAAAGGAAGGAATCCTTGAGACCAGCAGTTGGCATAATGGTTATGTCACTGGACTCGCATATAGTTGACCACAGTTTGAGTCCCAGACCCAGTGGCTTAAACTCACGCCGGGCACATGTGCGTGAGTGCCCAAGATCCCAAGAGGAGAATGGAGGAGAAGGGGATTGCGGCATGGTCACACACACCCCCCGCCCCAGGGGGGTGATTTCTCGCTTTCTGTCTCTCTGTCTCTCTCTGTCATTCTGACAAGTGCATGTGCCCTATATATAGTAAAAACCTCTCCCCCCAAAATAAATAAATAAATAAAAAGGAAGGAATCTTGGCTAAGTATATATACGTATATATATAGACTCAGTTCGTGCCGGTTCTCCTATTTTCACACTATGCCCTAGCTACACCAACTGACTAACCACTCTCTGGTTATGACGTATAGCCATAAAATTGTTTATGCTCTTTCTTACAAAGATTAGCCTTCTCTCCCTTGAGATCCTTGCCTACTGTTCAAGGCCAAGATCAAACGCCTTCCTCTGTGAAGCTCTCCCTGATCTCTGCACCTAGTCTCTTCCACCCAGGCAATCTTGATCTTTCCTTAGCCCAAGACCCTATGTTTTATGGTCCTACGTACAATGGATCATTCTCTCTCAGACTAATGTATTAGTGTGTATTAGGTTCCTAAAGGCAAGATCTATGATCTAGTATTTTTAATCTTGATCAGCCCCTGTAATTCCTGTTAGGTAGAAGCATGTCATATAATCGTTAAGAGTGCTGGTTTGGAATCTTACATATCTGGGTTCAAATCCCAGCTCTCCACCAACTAGTTCTAGTTGCCTGGCTTTATAAAGATACATTAGCATTCTGTTGTCTCACCTATGAAATGGGGATATCAGTGTCTTTATAGGATGATGGCGAAGATAAAATAGTCTGGAGACAGTAATCATCACCATTAAGTATTATGAATGTTGTTGGAAAATAAGCAAGAAGGCTCATGTTTCCTCTGACTCCTGATTAAAACCCAATAATCTGGCCAGCTGGATGGCTGTTCAATACGGTAGTAGTGTAACACTGCGAGGCTAAGGACATCCCATATAGCCTTCCACATTCTCCTCCCAATCTCAACAAGATTCCTTCTGATTCTGAGCTTTGCATTAGAGAGGCCCAATTTTTGTTGATTGAGTGGTAATAGAAATACTGTTACTCTTTCCACTCCTGCCTCCTGCAGCCCTTGCTAGGTCCTTACTGTAATTCATGACACTCCTTATTGTCTTAAGGATAAAATCCAAGCGCTTCAATATATGATGTCTATAAAAATGCATCTATGTTTTATATATGGACTCTCATGTTAGGGCATGTCAACCAAAAGATTGCAGCTAGAGAGGCTAGAAATATCTTAGTCTAGACAATTATGAATGAGAATAAGCACTCATAGAGTGCTTACGGCATGCCAGGCTTTTTAATAAGTACTTTACATATATCAAGTAATTTCTTCCTCGTAACAGCCCTTAAGAAGTACCACCATTACCTCCACTTTACAGTTGGAGAAATTGAGCTATTAATCAACTTGCTGAAATGAATAAAGCCTGTAACTGGCAGAGCTGGGGTTCGAACTAAGGCAACTTGGTTCTGTGATTGATGTTCTTAATGCTTTTGCTATATTACTTCTTACTAGTATTTTTCTTTCTCAAAGACTTTGATTCCAATTTTAGAAACTCGGTCTCACCTTTAGACAGTAAGTTTATCTCATAAACCTAATTTTGATTTCCAAAATATTCTCTATTACAGGGCTTCCTCTGAGCACAAAGTCGGGCTTGCCCTTGAACTAAATCTGGACAAGAGAACGCCTTAGATTCCCTTAGTGGGAAGTAGACTTTTGAAAGACAAATGGGGATTCGTTTTCCTTCCTTACTCCTCCTTTCCTTCCTTTGGTTACTGTCATGGGCTAGGAACAAAACTAAGCAGTGAAAATAAGGGGATTGAAATCATAGTTCCTGACACTAAAGACTCAGAGTCTAGAGTGAAATGAATTACCTATAATTCACAGAATATGTCCTGAGGAAGCCATAGGCCCGCATGGCATGGCAATAAAGAAGAGCCCAAAAATGCTTGAGTCTGAGAGACAAGAAAGAATCCTAGAGAAAGATACATTACATCTTAGAGGACAATCACAGAAGGATTTAAACAGATAGATAAGGAAGAGGGAAATTTAATAGAGAATGAGGACAAGATTTAGCCAGATCAACAAAGTGAGGGAGATCACCTTCTGCTAAAGGTAGAGCATATCCACAGGTGTACAGGAAAGAGATAGCACAGTACTCTTGGGACCTTCAGATATTGGCATGGAAGCCAGCAGGTGTTGGAGCTTCATGAAGATGACTCAAGAGATGAGCAAGGACCTGGTAGGGGAAGACCTCATATATTGAGAAGCTTTGATTTTGTCCTTAAGACAATGGGGAATGTCATGAATTATAATTTGGACCTAGGGAGGGGCTACAGAAGACAGGAGTGGAAAGATTATTTCCATTAATATTGCCAATCAATCAACAATAATTGGGCTTCTCTAGTTCAAAGCTAAGAATAGAAGGAGTTGGTCCTGCTCACCATGACTCATTTAATATAATAGCTCCTTAGAACTGCCTATGAGACAAATAACCCTACAGAGAGATGGCCCCAGGAAGGTAGCCTTGGCACATACCATAGACACAGAGCAGGGAACAAACTGAAATCGAGACCAAGAAAACCTCCCTCTCCTTAAAGTACAATTGCACCCAACACTTGAGCCATTACTGCCCACATAATGAATGTGCTACTTGCACCCTGAATATTTAATTTCTATTGTAGGTACCTTTCAACTAACGGGGTCCATCCATTCTTTGTCTTCTAGAGTGTGGTTGAAATAGATCTACCTCCTTAGTTTAAGATCCAATTAAATAGCTGTAGTATTCATTAACTTGGCCCACATTAAGTGTTTTAGCCATTACTACTTGCAAAGAGAAAATAAACATAGCCAACAAAAGGCACAAAGTTCTAGTCCCAGTGAGGAGCAAAAAGGACTGCAATTGATTGCTTACTATGGAGACTACATCTCTTCTAGATTCTCTTTAGAGGTTAATTTTGCTATAGGGCACGTGCGCTCGCCAGACAGAGAGAGACATAGAGACAGAAAGTGAGAAATCACCCCCCAGGGGGGATGGTCACACCACAATCCCTTCTCCTCCATTCTCGTCTCGGGATCTTGGGCACGCACACACATGCACCCAGCATGAGCTTTAAGCCACCGGGTCCAGGACACGAACTGCTGTTGACTACGTGGGAGTCCAGCGACATAGCCATTATACTAACTGCTGGTTCCCGAGGTTAATTTCCATTAGTCCTCAAAGCAACCTGGTGAAACAAACTTACAAATGAGCAAACTTAGGCTCAGACATAAATACCATGCAATGTGTAGCTGACAAAGGGATCCAAACCTAGCTCTGCTTGAGCATGATACCTACACCACTCTCTACTACAGCTTGTCTTAAAAGATTAGAAAAGGTTAAAGAAATTGTGTGTGAAAGTGTGTGTGGATGTGTGGAAAATTCCAGCATGAGTATCTGGATACCAGTTCTGATTAATTCACTTGTAATTTTGTAGGGTTACTCTGGGTGACCACACCTAGAGAGCATTTTTTAGCAGCTTTCCTTTCACTATCATTTTTCCAGCGGAAGCTTTCAAGCTGGGCTGTCAGATCCCATCGGTTAAAACACCTGCCTAGAAGCTTCTTATCATGCAAACAGTGCTAATCTGCTCTTCTTCCAGTTGGCCTAGCTGTCTCTATCTTCTGCTGGGTGATATGATTCAATAAGCTTGGCTCTTGAAGAAATTGAGTTAGGTTTTAGGAGATTATTATACCCCCAACTCCTCTCAAATGTCTGCGAGCATTTGAGCCTAGTACAGAGAAACTGGCACCTGCTTAGCATGATGAGTCTAGGGAGATGATATCATGCAAAGTGTGGCATGTCTGTGAGCATAACTGAATGCAAACATGGTCTTCTTATTAGCATGTATCAAATATTTAGCAAGATCAAGACCACATTTACATGAATAATGTCTGAAAGAATGTGCCTTCTGTTTATGGATGAACCTTGAAATTGCGAGGTGCTTAAGGCAAAGTTCTTCGCCTAACTTTCCTGGCTCACATTCAATCATTCTGAAGATGCCAGAAGTCCTAGAGAACCCACCAAAACTGGTAGTCAGAAAACTGACAACTCTGATGGCCATGGTCCCAAGATTTCACATTAGAGCTAGCACTTGTCTCTTTAGGTGCAAGGGGAAAATCTGGGACTTGTTTTGAATGTTCTCTTGCCTGTTTTGATAGCACATTTGTGTAAAGAAGCAACATAACAACAGCCTACCAAAAATCTTCACCTCAAAGCCTCTGTGAGAGTAAGCAGGTTGTAAACAAATAAAATGCATATGGCACTGAATATCTTATTTACCTCCCTAGCAACCTTGCCACAGGGTATACTTTTCTCCATGGGCAGGATGAGAACTTGGAGGCTTGGATAAGATATGAGATCTGCCAAAATCCAAAGCTCTGACTAGAACCCGGGCATATTGACTCCAAGTATTCCATCAGGCATGTATAAGGCGCAGCACCTGGGGCCTAGCAGTCACACATGGAAGCATACGCTGATCACTGTCAGGCCCTGCTGTCTCTGGTCCATGGTCAAAGATGAACTGATTCTAGGAAAGCAAAGCTGGACAAATCCTGAGGACTATCTACTCATTTTACAGGCATTGGACAAGAGGAGGGTGAGGGGCAGAGTATCATTCCATGTCTGCTTCTACTTGTGCTGAAGGTTATAAAAACAGAAAAGTGGGGGTAGTCAGAAAGTGGATCACCCTATTATTTGATGACCCACAAGTCATTTCCTACCACCTTCTCCTCTGTTTACTTCTCATTACAGTCTGAACAAACCAGAAACTCAGAGTTCTGGCCTCTCTTGGAGGTGGGGATGTTTTGTGACCCCATCTTACACAATGATATGTAAGGAAAGATCCACTGCAGAGAGGCACATGGAGATTCCTCCTGCTTCCTGCTTTTGAAGATTGTGGTGGGAGGATCTTATGCCTGGAGATTTGGTAGCTATCTTGCTACCCTGTGAGGAAGCCCAGTGGAATCGCTGATATTCGAATTCATCACCCTGATACCAGGGAAAAAAGGGCCCACTCTTGAACCACCTAACGATGAACTGTTTTTTTTTTTTTTTTTTTTTATGGACAATACATATTCTTATGGTTTAAGTCACTGTGAGTTGGGTTTCCTGATACCTGTCATCTAATGTACTGTAACTGATAGGGAATAGAAATCGGCCACTATTCTGCACTGCCTTCCTCCCCCCTCTCTCAGTATCTTAGAAAGATCCCGGGCTCTAGAAATAGTTCAACATTGTGAACTCCATTAGCTCAAGGATGGAGTCTCTCATGGTCATCACTGTTTTCCTGTACTCAGCAAAGTGCCTGGCACATAGTACATGTTTCATGCGTATTTGGTGATTAATCTTAATTAACTAGTACATATATCACTCTATCCACCAATATTCACTCTGCATTCCCAGGATATGCCAGCCACTGAGACAGATGCTGGTAATAAAGAGAGAAATAAGACACGTACTCTACCCTTCATAGGTGTGCTGGTCAAGGTGGGGAAGCAAATATGGACACATATTATGATGCAGTATGAGAAACTCTATAACAGAGAAGTGCTATAATGAAATGTCACTGCAGCACAGGTTGGGGGGCATCATGTGGAATAACTAATGTCATAATGGGACAGATGATGATGCACAGTAACCTCTTCAAACAGACTCTGTTGTATTTAACTTTTTTAAGAGAGATTTTTGCTATAGGTTGTATGTGCTCACTAGAGAGATAGAGAGAGACAGAGAGACAAAAAGTAAGAAGTCACCCCCCAGGAAGGATGGGCACACATAATCCCTTTTCCTCTATTCTCCTCTCAGGATCTTGGGCATGCACACACATGTGCCCAGCATGAGTTTTAAGTTGCCAGGTCCGGGACTCAAACCACAGTTGACTATGTGGGAGTCCAGTGATGTAACCACTACACCATCTGCTGGTCCACAGCTCTGTTGTATTTATTAATCTTGGTGTTCCATTTAAATAGCAAGTATTCAGCACCTACTCTGTGCCCTACACTATTCTTGGTAACAATGAACAGTCATCATAAAAATAGAGAACATTTATAGCACTTAAAACATCCCCATCACCCTTTCTGTGCCTAACATATATTCATTTATTTATTCTTCACAATGGCCTTATTAAATAGATACTATTATTTTCCCTACTAAACAGATAGGAAAACTGAGGCAGAGAAAGATGGGTTTAATTTGCCCCAAATTACACTGCTAGTAAGTGGCATAGTCAAAATTGAACTGCAAGTGGGATAAGCAGCTGGCATAATGGTTATAGTCGACCCTGGTTCAAGTCCTGGACCCAGTGGCTTAAAAACTCATGCCAGGCATGTGTGTGTGTGCGTGCCCAAAATCCTGAGAGGAGAGTGGAGGAGAAGGGATTGTGGCGTGGCCACCCCCCCGGGGTGTGTGTGTGTGATTTCCTGCTTTCTGTCTCCATCTCTCTCTGGTTCTCCGGCAAGTGTAGGCACCCTATTGGCAAAAATCTCTCAAAAGAAAAAAAAAAATCTTAAAAATTGAACTCAAGCAATTTAGCTCCAAAGGCCATATTTTAACCAACATACAGAAGACATACTCACTACTTTCTAAGTATTTCCAATCATTTGAGACAAACAGAAATACATGCTTTCGCCATTGCCCTGGTTCCTGCATTTAATCTGGACACATACTTTGCTGGAATTTAATTCCAGCCAGGGACCTGGCACCAGCTCTGTTCAAGCGGTCACCTCTTTGTTGTGGAGCATACAAATACCCTAAAACATGAGTGCATCTATCTCCGCCTTCATTTTAAATGTGGTCAACAAAAGACCAAGCCCTGGGTTGGCTGAGAAAGTCTTTTCTGTCTGTGGAAAATGAGTTTAAAGACACTTTCCACCTAAAGACATTTTTTTTTCCTTACAAAGTGCAAAAAAAAATGTGAGGTCTAATTACTTAGCCGTGCCAGATATGCTTTTTCAGCTTCTGCTAGACTTAGCTCAACACAAACTGTGCTTACCCTTGCATGCACAATGAGCCTCATTAATTCTTCCTTCTCAGCGCGCTGAAGGAAAATGGTAACAAAACTGGGGGCAAATTCTCTTCTTAGTGTGTCTGGCTTAGCAGCTTCACCTCAGATCTGGTTCATTCATAAGGGCTACCTGCTCAGGCCAGCTGGACAAAGGGAATCAGAACTTACAGAAAGTCTGTGACTAACACCGTTGCTTCTGCTGTGAGATACTGTACGAAAGGGCTCCTGCTGAGGAGACCAGCAAAGAGATGAAGCAACACGCAGAGAGTCATGGGTGCACCTGCTCCTTCCCCTCTTCTATGCCATTCCCAACACAAGCACCGTCCTGTACCATCTTAGATGCCGCAGCAGATCCAGTCGGGTGATAATATGTTCAGAGTTATGCAAACCTTCCTGGCATGTATATGCAGAATAGGATGACGTGGTATGCATCCACTTCATTATTTCATACCTACTGAAGCTCAGGTCATCATCAAACACTTCCAGCATGAAGGTTCCCAGACTTCCTAATTACATCTACCTCAAGATCTAGCTGCCAGTGATCGTTTAAAAATATGTCCACAAATGTTTTGACAGGCCTCATTTCAAAAGGGAGAGCCCCTTTCTCTTCCTCTCAAGTGTGGGCTCTAGGTTGGGCTTCCTTTTAACTAATGGAATATGGTAAAAGAGGTCTACTTAATAAAGGATTTATAGCTTTCCATCTCTCTCTCTTTCTCTCTTAGTGTATACCATGGGAGAAGCTAGATGGAATGTAGTAATGGCAGTCAAACAACCCTACGGAGAGGTCTACGTGGAGTGTGGAGTTCTTAAGGACTCCTACTGGCACCCAGTGCTAATCTTCCAGGTATGGGTGGATCTTCCAGCCTCAACCAAGCCTTCATCTCCAGTCAATGTTCTGACTGCAACTTCATGGAGACCCTGAGCCACAATTACCCAACTAAGTTACTGGGTTGTGGGAAAAGTCATGACATATGTTTTCTATGTAGAAATGTATCAAGACTTTTCAGACAACGTAATTCTAGGTTCCTGACACACAACAACTGTGTGAGATAATAAATGTTTATTATTTTACATTACTACAATTTAGGACCATTTACTAAGCCAAAAATTTAACATACTGCCAGGATAAAAAGGTAGGTTGACCTACAAAGAAATGGTATCAGACTTCTTATGCTAGCAGACTTCTCGCCAGCCATAGGATTGTCTGAATATAATAAAATCCCAAGAAGTGATCAAGAAAAAGTCATTACTTTCAACTACCCTTTTCCAATGTTAATCCCTTCACCTCCTCTTGAGTCTAATCTTTTCTGCCTCTTGATTTTTGTTCTATCCATTCTATCATGTGTGTTTTGACGCCTTTCCTCTCTCTCTTTCTGACTTCTTCTCTCCAACACACACACTGAAAGTACTCTGCCAAGCATCACCAGGGAGACTGCCCGTGACCTCACAGACTACCTTGGCCTTAGATGGCTACTCTCCCCTGCTCATGCTGTGCTCACAATTTAGGCATGTCTATTTTTCCTCCCTTCACTACTGGAGTCCTTCTTCCTTGTGATGTTTAATCTTGGTCTCCCACCCCCACAATGAGATGTTCTACTCCTCAAACTCCTTAAAAGCATAAGAGCCCTTTTCCATATGATATTCACCATGTATCTTGAATCGGCATTGAAGGTCTTGGTCCTAAGGTAGATTTCCTTTGTGGTTTCAACTCCCACTTACTACTCCAGCTTTGAGTTCCCTCTTCATTTCCAAAACTCTAAGTTATCCCTTGTTTGCTTTAAGCACCGCTTTGTATTTCTGTTAAGTGGGCTATTGGGATGGAGGGTATTTCTATAGACTATGTGGGGCAGGGTGCAAGAGGATAGCTTCATTGCCCAAGACTATTCTCTTGGTGTATCTTGAAGGCTAAACATATGCCTGCTGGATTTCTCCTCACCACTATCATAACGCCCCTGAGGGCTGTGGCTCTGTCTCACTCTCCTTTGGTAGTTTCTGATATAGTGCATTCATTCCAGCAGTGCCTGGATAGACAGAAAAAAAATCAAATATTAAGTGTCTCCAATTTCTCTTTTGAACAAACTTATCAAGCCTAATAACCACATACTTCTCCTCCCTTTTTGTTTCTACTCAATGCCCTAAGGAGTTTCCGGTGCCCTCAATATGCACAAAAAATCCTGAGAAACCAGAGCGAGCTACAAGCATAGAAGCAGAGCAGAACGTGGCCTCAGGAAGAATTCTTTCTCGTCTGGTATAATCACTAGTTCTGATTACTTTTCTGGCTCCTGATTCTACAAATGTAGGTTGTTTCTAAAATTAAAGCAGACTAGTCCTTTTTTTATGGAAAATGTCTACAGACCTAGCCTTTTTTCCCCATTAGAAAATGGTAACTTCTGGGGATGGCAGGTGGCATAGTGCCAAAGTGCTGGACTCTCACATGGCCAACCACAGTTCAAGTCCTGGACTTGGCAATTTGCTTTCTCACTTTCCCTTTCTCTATCGTTCTGAACAAATTAAAAATAATAATGTTAATAAATAAAATTAAGTAAATAATTAAAAAAAGAAAATTATAACTTCAACCAGTCTTGATCAGTGTTTCATATTCAAATATAGACAACAAGATCTGACATGGACTATTGTTATTTTCTAAAAATTAAGAATGAATTTGTAATAAGATGCCCAGTTTTAATCACAAACACATGAAGAACAGACATCATTCATTTACTCTATATTGACAAGTCTAAGAGTCATCTGAATCAGTTGGCGTAATGGCTATGTTGCTGGACTCCCATGTAGTCAACCCCGGTTCGAGTCCCAGATCTGGTGGTTTAAACTCACGCCGGGCACATGTGCGTGCATGCCCAAGATCCCAAGAGGAGAATAGAGGAGAAGGGATTGCAGTATGGCCATCCCCCCTGGGGGGTGAATTCTTGCTTTCTGTCTCTCTATCTCTCTGATGAGTGGGGGAGGGGGGGAAGAAGAGTCATTTGAGCCGTGCTTTTTTTCCTGTGCAATTTAAATTTTTTTGGCTCGACTGGGGAGGGGAGGGCCAGAAACTGCCTTAGTGGCCTTTGCTTGATTCCTATTCAAAACATTTAGTGATTTCTTTTTCTTTCTTATGGTTCTTCCACAGGTTTCCCAGGAGCTAGCCCATCAATGATATTCATGAGCACCCACTGTGACAGTTTAGTAAACAAATCTGAGGATGAATCCATCTTTCCTGTCATATGTGACAAAAATTCTTCAGAGGCTTTATTTATGCAATTCAGATCTCCAGGCTGAAACTATGTGGTACTAGTATTTCACAAAGGCCCCAGGCAGCAAAGTATTTATTTTACACTCCTGGACCTCATCAAGGATATGGCATAACCTGTTCTGTGTTTATCATTTTGTAAATGAGCGACATAATACAGAGATGCCACCTGCTTCATGGTAGGGGGCAGGGTGGGAGAGCAGGAGGAGAGACGTGGAGGGTTAATTAGTTAATGTCTATGAAGTACTTTGCAGATGGAGAGCGGTATGCAAGCGTGAATTTTTATTATGGGTTTCTGCTCTTCTTGGTGCTTGCTAGAGAGACAGCTACAAATGGGATAATTTTTCTTAGAATGAAGAGCTTTGACTAGGATATAGAAACACAGTAAATGGATGTAAATACCAAATATAGTGTGTGTGAAAAACTGGATTCTCAGAAAGGACATTTAGAAAAAAAATAGAGAGGCAAAGCATTGATGAGACAAAGAAATGTGATATTACCTGTTGAAGAAACTATTATAGTTTTATCAACTGGAATAGGAAGAAATGTTCACATGTTGAAATATTCAGTTTGTAAGATAAATAATGTGATTGAATGTAAAAGACAAAATGAAATAAAAAATGTAAATAACAATAATAATAATAATGTAATAATAATCTGGAAAAAATAATGGAGAGCTATTTGATGGTGATGGGGATTTTAATGTCTTTGTATTGACTGATATGCATGGTACTCCTTCTGGAAAAAGAAATGTAATACGCTGTAAAAAGAAGGAGGAGGAGGAGAAGAAGAAGGAGGAGAAGAAGCTACTGCCGCCGCCGCCACCACCACCGCCAGAAGAGCAGAGCTGATAGCTTATCTTGATTCTCAGAAAGGACATTTAGAAAAAAAATAGAGAGGCAAAGCATTGATGAGACAAAGAAATGTGATATTACCTGTTGAAGAAACTATTATAGTTTTATCAACTGGAATAGGAAGAAATGTTCACATGTTGAAATATTCAGTTTGTAAGATAAATAATGTGATTGAATGTAAAAGACAAAATGAAATAAAAAATGTAAATAACAATAATAATAATAATGTAATAATAATCTGGAAAAAATAATGGAGAGCTATTTGATGGTGATGGGGATTTTAATGTCTTTGTATTGACTGATATGCATGGTACTCCTTCTGGAAAAAGAAATGTAATACGCTGTAAAGTTATATGTGATTCAATGCAATATTAACACAATTATAATAATAAATAAAATAAACAATAAAAATAACAAATTTTAAAAAAGAATGAAGTGCAATGGTCTAACATCACTTAGATGCTTTGATTTTGGAAAGTAAAGTTCTCTGTTTTCTTTTTCATTTTTTCTTTTTCTGATGATGGGAATGTATACCCCTCTGGGAGAGATAAGGAGTTTGCATTCCTCCTGGAACCAGAAACTGGTTCTAAAAACTGTGTAGTCTTCTTATGAAGTGATCAAGAGTTCATGGCTATCACTGGGTTCTATCCCCATCACATATTCTTAACTCCTCAGTGTATGTTCGTTTTCCTTTCAGGAGAGCAATGAGTTCACTTATAGAAGGATATCGGAAAGCTAGGTGTGTCACGGAATTACCTACATGTTTCCACCGTAAGTCCATCACTAGAATGTTGATGGAAGTATTATTTGCAGTATCCCCACACTAAAGGCTGATTAGATACCCATCAAGTTTTGAAAAAAAGAAATGTATTGTGGTATATTCACACAGTGGAATACTGTACTGTAATGAGAATGAGTGATCTAGAACTAAACTGAAAGCTAAAGGTACCTTTCATGAATATAGTAAAATGGACAGGGCCAAACACAAGAGTACATGTTGCATGATTTTATATAAAGAATAAAAAGCTGCAAGAACTAACCCATATTGTTAATAAGGACAGCAGTTGCCCTGCGGGATGGGTCGTGGTTATGGGGGCTCACACACAAGGGTGAGAGGGCTTCTGAACTGCTGGTTAGGTTTTGTTTCTTGATCTGGGTGTTGTTACAGCTGTGTTCAGGTTATGAATATGCATTAAGAGATCAGCAGTTAGCGTAATGGCTATGTCTCTAAACTCCCATGTAGTCAACCGCAGTTCGAGTCCTGGACCCAGTGGCTTAAACTCATACTAGGCACGTGTGCGCGCATACCCAAGATCCCAAGTAGAGAAAGGAGGAGAAGGGATTGTGGCATGGCCATCCTCCCTGGGGGATGATTTCTTGCTTTCTGTCTCTCTGTCTCTCTGGTGAGTGCATGTGCCCTATAGCAAAAAACCTCTCCAAAAAAAAAAAAAAAAGAATATGCATTAAGATACATGCTTTTGACTTAGGCACTTTTAAAATAACAAATATCAATAAAAGGTTTAATTAAAAAATAATCATACAAATTAATCTGTTGGTATTAGGTTAGCTGGGTTTCAAGGTGTGAGGTGCCTCTTATTTCTGGCCTATACCTTAAAGCATTGCAAAGCATTTGCAGATATATCTAGCCAAAAAAGACATAAACTGGAAGTTTTTATTTGTGTGTGTGTGTGTGTGTGTGTGAAATTCAAGTCAAGGAGTAAGTAGTAATGTGGTCCCATTCATTCCATTTCCTAGCTAACAATCCTGTGATGAAATGAAAGAAAGCACCCTCGGGAACCAGCAGTTAGCATAATGGCTATGTTGCTGGACTCCCACGTAGTCAACCGTGGTTTGAGTGCCAGTCCTGGTGGCTTAAAACCCACGCCGGGTGCGTGTGCATGCGTGCCCAAGATCCCGAGAGGAGAATGGAGGAGAAGGGATTGTGGCATGACCATCCCCTCGGGGGGGGGGGTGATTTCTCACTTTCTGTCTCCATGTCTCTCTCTGTCTGGCAAGTGCATGCGCCCTATAGCAAAAACCTCTCAAAAAAAAAAAAAAGAAAAAAAGAAAAAGAAAGCACCCTTAGATTTCTGCTTGGCATATTCCTACCCACACAGGCTAGACTGAGAGCCATACCAGATACAAGATCTACAGAGTGCTGTCTCGTATGGAGAAAACGATGAAAATCACCCTGACAGTTCAAATTTCAGCAACTGAATAACTAGATATAAAGCCACTCTCACTCAAATATATGGCATTCACATTCAGAAAACATCATTAAAAAATCTAATCTTCATTTAAGTCCTCACTTAACTTACTTTCTTCCCCAGATCTCTCTTTGAAGTGTCACGGTGCTGAAAAAAAATCACATGATTTAACAGTGCCCTAGGAGGGCTTGAGAAAAATATATAGTGGGCTCAGTGTGGATTTAATTAATGGGGATGGGTGATGGGGGATTAGGAATGCCTCGTAAAAGCTGAAATCCAATAAATGAACTGATGTACCCAATTTGGCTGTTTTTCCAGAATATATCATCTCAATCCCAAACTCCAGTGCTTAAGAGAAATAGGAAGAATGATTTTATTATTTGTAAATCAGAGCCATAAGAACATGCTTCTGGCCTTTTCTATTACCTTTTCTAAACCCAAACTCTATCTTGGTTATTTAAAAAGCATGAAGGCTTCTGGTATCATTAGACCTAATGTTGCTATGCACACATTGCATCTCAACCAATATTAACAGTTTTCCAAAAGTCACAGATTCCTAGAACAGAGAAGAAATGAAGCTACAGAACCAAATATAGAACTGATCTCAGTAACAGGTGATAACCTCCTACCTAGCATCCCAAGCTTTCTGTGCTGGACTCACTCATCCAAGTGACGGTTATTCAAATATCTGACATTTGCAAACTCTAGGCATTGTTCTAGACTCTCTTGTTGCAGAGAGTGTGGACGGAAACCCCTGTCTTTGTCACACATGCATTCCAGCTGAGCACAGTATATAACGAATAATAAACCTAGTAAGTATATCATACAGTATGTTAGGAACAACAAACACATGGAACAAGTACAAAAACACAAGAGAGAAAGATCTAGAGAGTGCAGTATCACAGAGGGAAGAGGTGCAGCTTGCAGTTTTTAACTGGTTATGGTCTCAGGTTTCACTGAAGAGGTAAATCTTATGGCTGAGGGACATTGCAGGACCTTAGTGAGTTGAAACTCTCACTTAGGTTGATGGGCTCTGTTTCTCAGCATCAAACAGGCTTTTCTTACGAAATAGCTTGCATCTGGGCCAGCGGGTGGCATAGCAGTTATGTCACTAAATTCCCACATGGCTGACCATAGTTTGAAGCTCAGACCCAGCAGCTTCAAGCTCATGCCAGGTGCATGTGTGAGCATGCCCAAAATTCCAGGAGGAGAATGGAGAAGGGATTGTGGTGTGGTCATTGCCCCTGGGGGGAGGGGTGATTTCTCACTTTCTGTCTGTCTCTGTCCAACAGGTACATATACCTTATAGCAAAAATCTCTCAAAAAAAGAGAAAAGAAATGGTTTGGATCTATGAAATAAACAAAAAATTGTTTATTTCTTAAAAGTTGTCCACCACATGGCCAGGATAATGCTGGCTCGTATCATCTTTAAAGCAGGTGTTACCAATTGCCCACCATGGCCACTGAAACGTTTCAGTAAGGTTTTTTGGTAACTAGATGAATCAACTTGCTTCCTACGGCTATCAAATGGAACCAATTACCTTTAAAGGACAACTGCCAAAAATAATGCTTTCCATTTTTGAGTGTCTGATAATTATGCCATTGTTTCCAGTAATAGTCAGATAGCAGGACAAATTGTCTTTTGAGACCTCTTCTAGTTGTTAACAATCAGATCAAATCATCCATGAAGAAATATCTCTCCTAAAAGACATTTAATTCTTAACATTAAGTTAATTCATAACTTAACGTTATGAATGAAAAATAAGGAAGGACATGCAATGCAACCATAAGGTTACAATCGGGCCTGTACCTAACTCTCTGCCTTATCACACCCCCTCGTTTATAGGTGGCCCTGGTTTGTCAGTCTAAAGAAGCTATTATATTGTCTCACCTCCTGGGTTTTTTTTTTTTTTTTTTTTTTGAGAGGTTTTTGCTATAGGGCACGTACACTCACCAGAAAGACAGAGAGACAGAAAGTGAGAAATCACCCCCCCGGGGGGATGGCCATGCCAAAATCCCTTCTCCATTCTCCTCTCAGGATCTTGGGCATGCACGCACATGTGTCTGGCGTGAATTTAAGCCACCAGGTCTGGGACTGGAACCGCAGTCAACTACGTAGGAGTCCGGCAACATAGCCATTACGCTAACTGCTGACCCCCCTCTTGGGTATTTTCCACACTCTCTTTAGATCTAGCTACCCCCCCTAGTGTAAAAACTGCTCTTACTTCTGTAAGGTCTATCCTCATCTTAAAGCCTCATGATGTTTTCCCTTTTGTAAGGCTGTCTCCAAGCCCTCTTCCTCCCAGGCATTCCTCTGTTTCTTTTCCTTTTTTTCCTCCTGAAACATTTATGTAGTGTCTGCACTATTACTTGGCACCAACCAGGACTGCCTGTACAGTTAATTATGTTTTATGTCTGTGCCCTATTTCCCTGGTGATATTGTAAGACCCTCAAGGGCTTTGCATTTCTGGGTCTTAGCCCAGATTCCTTCACCTGTTAGGTTTTTAACTGATGGTATTGAAGATGAGAATAGTGGAAATAGCCAGTTTTCAGACAATAAGTGGGAATCCTAGTGCCTCTTCACGTGGTCCTTCAGTGGCCTGTGAACTGAGACTACGAGAGGTTCTGCCTGTCCACTCATGCCACCAAGCAGCCACATGCACAGTCAGTGGCAATCCCATTACGACGGGCCCAGCCGCCAGCAATTATAAGAAGTCACTGATTTAGAGTTACACGCTGTTTTCAGAGGTGCAAAAATGTGGGGAAAGATTATGCCCCATAAATTAGATAAAATATTATAGGAAAAAAGAGTGAGATAAAATAACAGCCACTCATTTATGGTTATGAAAGCTACACAAATCAAAGCACTAATTACCATATTGACAGCCTACTGAGTGCCAGGCCTGGGACTTGGCACCTGCCACACCTCTTGTCTTCACAGCAGTCCTGTAAAGTAGGTTTCATGTCGGCATTTACAACGGAGTGAGCAAAGTGCAGAGAGATTAACTGACCACACTCAAGGTCACTGGGGTAGAGGCATGGTGAAGGTTTGAATCCAGGTGTGTTGATTCTTTGCATTTCAACATAACTACTGCATCCTCAGGGTGTGAGTTAACCCAATAGGTGTCATGTGTGTATGTATGTATCTACACACACATACATACATGAGCAGTCATAGACATGAGAAGTGGACTAGAGCCACAAAAGGATCAATATCTGCATCACTGTCTTCTTTAACAGTTGAGGAAACTGGGGCTCATGGACTTATATGCCTAAATTCCCAAAATACATAAAGGGCAAACCTCTGATTCAGACTGAATTCTGGTGAACTTTAAAGCCTTCATTCTTTCCATCGACTAAGGCAGAGGATAAGAAAATCATACAAGGAGAAACACAATGCTGGGAGCCACTGAGTTCTACTGCCAACTTCCCCAAGGCTGCAAGCTCTTACGGGGTCTTAAAACTGAGCTGTGGCCTCTCATACTGTGTGAGAATTTCCCAGGCCAGACCTGCTGATCAAATACAATCTGACCTTGTGGATATATATTTTTGTACTGAAAAATGAAAAAGGAAAGGAAGGAAGAGAGAAAGAAAAGGTAGAATGAAGGACAGAAGGGAGGCAGGGCAGAAAGGAGGAAGGGGAGAAGAAGGAACGAAGGAAAGAGGGAAGAGAGGGAGGGAGGAAGGAGGGGGAGATCCTGTACATCAGAACATAAAGAATGATGGTACTCATCCACATTTTGTGTAATCTGAAGGAAAAAATATTATAAGCTAAAGTTAATAGACTTTTGAAGTTACTAAATATCAAGTTCATATAACATTCTTTCAAAATGATGCATTATTCTGCAAGAGCCTGAAAGGCTTTCTCATCCTTAAAGTAAAATCATGACTTGGCACAGACAAGGCAGAAGTAAATTTTTATGGCAATTTCCAGCAACATTTGAAATGCACACGTCCTTTGACCTAATAATTCTACCTCTAGAAATTTATCCTTTAGATCAATGTGTGGAGCATACAAAGACATCTATCTATGTGTGTTCTTGGCAGTGCTGTTTAGCGAGCAAAAACCTGGAAACTGCATGATACCTACCAACAGAGGATGAATTAAATACATTTGAGTACTTTCATACAATGGAATATTTTGCAGTTAGTCAAGAGAGGTAGGTCTTTATGTGCCAATATGGAAAGAGTTCCAAGACATAGGTATCAGTAAACTACTGGCAAATAGTATTGCCTAACAAATAACCACCACCCTTCATGGTCATACATCAGTAAGTGTTCTTTTCCCATGCGGTCAAATGGGGAAGAGGGAGACAGAAGTTTTTGTTGATCTTGGTTGGGTCCAATCACATATCTGAGAATTACCAGGCTGTTGGCTAATATAGGCTACACTGGACTGAGGTGACTGGATCATCTGTCTGTGTGCTCTGGAAGACCAGCCAAGATATACTCTTAAGATAGTGGCAAATTTAGGAAAGTAAGTTTCAACTCATAACTCTATTTAAAACCACTGTTCAAATCTACTAACATCACATTGCCAAAGCAGGTGACATGGCTAAGCCCAGGGTGAAAAGATGGGACAAGTCAACTACCCATGGAAGGAGAACACTGTGAAGTTACAGGAAGGAGTGCCATACTGTGTAGTTTGACGAATCACACATTGTATTTTTATTGATTCTATCCAACTGTATATTTGCCTATGCAAGTGTGTGGATAGATTTATGCTTACATATACCTAGAAAATTTCTAGCAAGATGCTGAGAAAATTTACAGTAGTGGTTATCTCATGGGCATGTAGGTGTGTGGAGGTGAGTGGGATGGATGCTTTAAATCCATTTTCTAACCTTCAGAACTTAAAATTTGCATGTATTTGTGAACACACATTAATTTTTAAATTTACAAAATGCATTTCTTATAGAGATATCAAAGCTTATGAGACTCAAGAGTGATTTCAAGACTCTTCACAATTGGGTCTCCAAACTCCTATTGATTCAGTCTTCTAATCTCTGAATGGGATTCAAGATCCTTCTGCTAATGACTCAGACCCCAGCGTGGGGGAAATGCTGTGTTGAACAAGAGTTCATTAGTGAACAGGATAAATCACCTCAGACTTGTCTTGAACAAACCCTGCCAAATGAAGGGGACCAAAGAGATTAGAACACAACACATAGAACAGCTGGTATTGGAGAAGCTCTCTTGGCCTGAAACACCCAATCTCTGTTCCCTTCAGGCTCATTATAAATTGAAGGTAGCCCAAATCATTCCAGAATTTATGTTTCTTTACTTTTATTCCTTTTTAGTTTACTTTTACTATACGGTATACGAGAGAGAGAGAGAGAGAGAGAGAGAGAGAGAGAGAGAGAAAGAGAGAGAGATGGAAAGTGAGAAATCACCCCCCAGGGAGATGGCCGCACTGCAATCCCTTCTTCTCTATTCTCTTTTCAGGATTTTGGGCATGCATGCACATGTGCCCAGTGTATATTCCAAACTGTTAGTCTGGGACTCGAACCATACAGTTGGCCATGTGAGACTCAGAAGTCTTAACCACCACATCACTTGGCTGGCCCCAGAGTTTATATTTCTTAAATGTAGTTGCGTTGGGCCATAGTTTTCTGTCAGGATTCACGTTGCCCTTCACAGAGCTACAGGCTGCTTTCCTCAGGGAGCAACAGCACTAACCACACACACACACAGATCATCCTGTCTGATGCAACCTCAGGTATGTTATTGGTATGCTGTTATTGTTACATAATTTAATGCTTTGCCCAGGAGCCCCATGTAGCCACACCATATGCTGAGAAGTTGCACAATTAATGGTTTCCTATGTTCATTGGATTCTCCTACTATAAAAATACTAAATCAAGATTTTAAATGTGGAAATCAATCCAAATTTAATATTTACTTGGGTATGTTGATGAATTATTGAATGTTTGGGGGACCAGAAAGTGAAGGAAAAAATCCAATTAAGTGAACAAATAATGCTTATAGATTTTCTTCTAGTGGAATAAAACAATTCAAGAAATCATGGACAACAAAATGGAAGTTTGCATTGCATTTATTCAACAAGTATTTAAAAGTCTGTTATATGCTGGACACTATTCTAGACCCTGGTGATATTGCAGTAGGAATAAAAAGATGCCTCCCTCAAAGAAGTGACATTTTCCTGGGTGAAAATAGACAATAAACAATAAGACAAGTAAATACATAAATAAAATACTTTCAGATAGTGATAAATGCTGTTGACCTGATTAGGCAGGTCAACAGGATGTGTGGTATGGGGTGGAGTGGAGTCATGACCTGAGATGGGTGGTCAGGAGGCCTCTCTAGAGATCATATTTGCTCTGAGACTTGCTAATGAGAAAGCGCTCGCCTTGTGAAGATTTTGGGAGAAAGGGAACATATTTGCTCTGAGACCTACTAATGAGAAAGTGCTAGCCTCATGAAGATTTTGGGAACATGAGAAAGGGAACAGCTGATGCCAAAGATCAGAGCTAATGAGAAAGTGCTAGCCTCGTGAAGATTTTGGGAGAAAGGGAACAGCTGATGCCAAAGATCAGAGGAATTGGGGAGATTGAAAGAATGCCCAAGAACAATAATGTGCACTCGGAATATCATTGTTGCTCTTTCTTTTTAATAGTTTTTTTAAATTACTGAATTATATGGTTTTAGTAATAATAAAAGTATTTATTGAGTACTTAATATGTGCCAGACACTGTACTAGGGGTTTTGTGTATTTTAATTACAGTATTTAATTTGTATATATGTATTTAATCTTCAAAAATATCTTGCAATGTATTATTTATCTTGTTTTACAGAAGAGGAAACAGGAACACAAGGAGAGCAATTTGTTCAAAGTCATGTGCTGTAAGGGCCTAAATTGGTATTCATTTTTAGTCTCTGGATCCAGACTCTGTTCTTTATTTATGAATAGGCTGGTCCAAATTAGCTGTCTCCTTATTCATTTGGCCTACCTCTTTGATCTCAAAACCAATCCATCTTCAATCATATGATATAGTCAAGTTAGGCAGACACAGGCTAAAGCCATTTATGTAGAATAGCAAACAATATTTGAGCATCTGTATGTGTTCAAATATTAACAACATCTTTACAACTTGGTGATGCAAATGCAGGAGGGCTGTGAGAAACAGAACCAGCATCAAAACCATAACCCATAGGAGGCAGGTAGGAGTTGGTGACCTGACACAGTTGGGTCAGTTATCTGCTAAAATGAAAATATCAACATGTCTCATAGGACTCAATACCCAGAGCTTTGAAACACAATGCTCAAAGTATGCAGGGTATAAATTAGCAAAAAAATAAAAAATCAGGAAAACGAAAACTCACATCAAACAAGATAATCAACAGATGCCAATGATAATGTAACACAGGCATCAGAATTATCAAAGCCTTAGAAGAAATTCTCTTTTAATCAGAAACATTTCTACACATTATTTTTAATATAATACTAGGAGACCCATTGTGAAGAATCAATTGAAATTCCAAACATATAATTAAATTTAGAGTCTTTAAACTGGATTAAACCTGTTGGGGTAGCTTAGAAAGGGGAGCACTCAGAACATAGCTATGGACCCAAGTGGCACCTCAACTCAGTCACTTTCTGGCCACTGAATTATGTACAATGTACTTTGCTTCTTCCATCTCTAGTATCCTCGACTTACCAGACAATTTCTTGAGAGGCTTTGAGTCATGTATTAGTCATTACATAGAGCTGACAAGTGGAATAGGAACATAGATGTCTCCCCTCCCTCCATGAGCTTGCTAAGTGCTACCAGTCCTGGCCTTGAAATGGTGAGACTTCCTTCTAATTCTGGAAAGGACTAGTAATCTTTAGAATCTATGTCTCCATTTCTGATCTAAGAGGAAGAAGGAAAAAAAAAAAAAAACTTCTTCAACATGGTGCCAGCCACTGCATAGTTTCTCTGGAGAGTTGGTTCACATAAGGCCCATGAAGAGCAGAGTAAGTCTTTCCTGGTGTAGCTGCCAGAGGTGGCTACTGGAAATTTGGCTATAGATCTGGTACATAGCCACACTTCTTGATTAGCTCCTCAGTTGATTTATGTGTTTAACCTTTTGATTTGTATTCTGTATATGGGAAAATGTCAAAAGTGATGCTTCAAGATGGATTTAGATTTTTAAAAATTGATACACATTCATTGCACAAATTTAAGGGGTACGACATGATGTTTCAATATGCGTGTATGTTGTGCAATGATCAATAGGGTAATTAGCATATCTGTCACCTCATGCATTTATCATTTCTTCCCAGGCTTCTCTTCCAGCTATTTTAATTTTTTAAGTTTACTTTTTTAATTTTCTTGAGAAAGAGAGAGAAAGACAAACATCCCCAACAGGGCCCTCACTCCATGATCCAGCCCCAGTTTCAGCTGGCCAGGCTCATGGGCATGTGCATGCAGCATGTGTGTCCAGCATACTCAGGGGGAGGGGATCCCAGGATGTGAATCCAGGACCTTTCCCAGGTGGGCTCAGTTTTGTTACGGTTAGGCCACCATCCAGATCCCTCTCCTATCTATTTTAAAATATACCATGTGCTCTTGTTAACTGTAGTCACTTTATTGAGAAACAGAATACCAGAATGTATTCTTTCTATCTAATGTTTAACTTTAAGGATGGAAATGTTGAATAAAGAAAGGCATTGTCCTTCATAGCCATCTGATACCAGTGACAACAGGGTCACAGGATTTTAGAGCTGGAAGAAGTCCGGGAGGTATCCATCAGTGCCCTTATTCTGTACTTGAGAGTTAGAGGGAGATATATTTTTATGACTTTGAAAAATATTGCTTAAATACCATTTAAATTGCTCTTTTCTATAAGAGCAATGAGATATACTCAAGAAGGAGGTCAGAGAATTTGTTGGGCTTACCATTAGGTTTCCAGCTCCTAGAAGGCTTCTTGGAACACTTAGAAGGCTCTCAAATATTTGTTGAGGGGAGGTGGTGTAGTGGTTAAGGCACTGGACTCCCACATGACTGACCTTGGTTCAGGTCCCAGACATGATGGTTTAAGGCTCACATCTGCCAAGTGTGCGTGCATGCCCAAAATGCCAATAGGAGAATGGAGGAGAAGGGGTTGTGGCATGGCCGTCCTCTCTGGGGGTGATTTCTCACTTTCTCTCTGTCTCTCTCTGGCAAGTGGACATGCCCTGTGACAAAACCCTTAAAAAAAGAAGAAAGAAGAAAGAGAGAGAGAGAAAGAAAAAGAAAAAAGAAAAGAAAGAAGACAGAAAGAGGGAAGAAAGAAAGAAGGAAGAAGAGAAAGAATAAGGAAGATTTGTTAAATGAGTGTAGGAATTTTCAGCTTTTACATGCCTTACAATGATTTAAAAGGCTACCCAAGTGGAAGAGATTAAAAAAATTCTTTTTTAAAAATTTAATAAAAGTAATGAATTCCCATAAAAAGATCAGTATCTGAAAGGAATTTGCATTAATTGCCATGGAAGATGTCTCTGCTCAGCTCTGCAGCTTCGTTTTACTTTGTCCTCCTCCACCTAGCCTCTGTCCTCTGCTATCTCTGTCCTCTCTTGCCTTTAGACCTGCTCTGCTATCCTGGTCCAGCCTGAATCCAGGCTACAGATCCAGATGTTGCAACTGTGCCTGTCATCTGTTCAGAAGAACTGCTTTCCCATTGGGCCAGGGGCACTGGAAGTAGCTTTTGTAACTAGGTACTAACCTTTCATCATTGATATAAAGGTTCTTGCTTCTGTGAAATTTTACAGTGCGACCTTGCTCCACATTGCCCCAAAGCACCATTTTAGACCCATACAATTGATTGGTCCCTTTCAAGCCAGGAAAATAGATGTTCTCTGAAAGCACTAGAGGTCTGTTAACATTTCACTGCATATCATAATGGTTACCCTGCAGGTGTTTATGGTATGCTCTCTAAGCTTGTGCACCCAACTCCAATCACAAACTGGTGTTTGCATTCTTGCTCTATATGGCTATGTCAGGAGTGGAGTGGAAGGATGTTCCATAGGCTCGCCATATATTTCTTTGCTTGGGACAGTCCCAGTGAATGCCCCACGACATTATTATAAATACTCCCACATACTGTTAAAAGTATCCCAGTTTAGATGATTGTCTTTATATTAAGAGATGGGACCAGCAGATGGCATAATGGTTACGTTGCTAGACTCCCACATGGCCAACCACAGTTCAAAGCCCAGACTTGTCAGCCTGAAACTTATACTGGGTACATGCTCATACATGCCCAAAATTCTGAGAGGAGAATGGAGAAGGGATTGAGGTATGGCCTCTCTCCCAGGGGGTGATTTCTCCCTTTCTGTCTCTCTGTTTCTTAGGCAAGCACACACATCCTATAGCAAAAATCTCTCTAAAGAGGGAGGGAGGGAGGGAGGAAGGAAGGGAGAGGGAGGGAGGAAGAAAGGGAGAGAGAGAGAGAGAGAGAGAGAGAGAGAGAGAGAGAGGGGGGTAGGCTGACCTTTGACAGAACATGTCTCGCAGGAAGTTAAACCTGGAATATAGTGATAGAATTTGTTAGTGGTTAAGAACGTGGGTTTTGAGTTCAAAAATCTGGCTTTGCCACTTAATAAGCAAAGTAATCTAAATAAAACTTTCTCCTTTCTACACCTAAGTTCCTCAGCTGTAAAATAGGGATAAATAACAATAACAAGCTTGGGTCACCTGTAACAGTGGTCCCTGATCTTTTTGACATCAGGGACCAGTTTTGTGGAAGATGATTTTTTCTATAGACTGACTGGTGGGTGGGGAGATGGTTTTGGGATGTTCCAGCCTTGCTCCGTTGTAGCTCACCTCCTGTTGTGCAGCCCAGTCCATGGCCTAGGGGTTGGGAAGCCCTGTTGTACAGAGAGGCCAGGATCTTTGCTATTCCCTCCTATTGCTCTCCCTCAGTTCAGTCTTGCTTTCTTGCTACTGCTCTACTGTCTTAGTGACTTTTCCAAAGTTACATCTTCAAAAAAGCCAATCAGATGTTTCATTCCCTAAAATTCCTTCCTGACTACTTCTGACCTAGCAGAACCTTTATCATGGCTCTCAAGACCAATGCTAATGTGCTCTAATCACAGATTGCCTTAAGAAAAGTTGTGTTGAGGAAATTTTTTTAAATCTCAATCACGTTCACATGTCTTCCTTAGAACAATTACGGACTCTGGCCTGAGAACACTATCACCAGTAGCACTTTGTCCAGGGCTCAGAGATGATGACTCTGCTTGCCCTGAACTGGAATAGGTGGGAGTTCACATCAGGTACCTAGAGGGATATCTGCCAGTTCTAGGGAGCTTCTAAAGGGATAGGCACATAAAGAAAAAAATTAAAAGATCTTTTGAGAACTTTGTCTTCTTCCTCCAGGAGGGGAAAAGCCAAAAGGCCCAGTCAAATTTGCAAGTGCTTTACCTTCTACTGTTATAATGGAAACACACCTAAAAGGTGGTCAGCATGAGAGGGTCATTGGGTTTAAGGCTGGAAGGACTGGATTTACATTAGGCTGCCGTGGCATTAATTTTCTGTATAGCCATAGGCAAGCTACATCAAAACTCTGTGGCTCCCTCTGTAACATGTAGAAATTGCCTTTATGGCTTATAAGGTCCACGTATGCTATTCTATGAATCTATGATTTTGGAATAAGTTGGGAACGTAGAACAAAGGGAAAGACAATTTACTTTCGTTTTCCCACTGAAGGAACAGAATAATTGATGATGTTTTCTATGTGCTCGTTCGTTCAATCAGTATTTATCATATACCCGATGAGCAAAATCTGTGGTTTAGACTTTGTCCTAAGAACCGGAATTAAGCAAAAGTACATCGAGTTGCAGAAATGGTTTTTACACAGATACACACTGCACAACTTAATTGCTTCCAGCCAAATGCTCCACTGAGCCTAGGTATTTAAAGGGTTTCCTTAGAGAATGTATCATATTTTTATATTCTAAATGTCTTTAGTATTATGTATTAAAGTCCTGCAATAAAAAAAAAAGAGGCCCAGAACTGCCACCTTGAAATCTAACATGTGGATGAAATAATTTTAATTCATGAATTCATCAGGATTGCTATCAAAATGATTGAAAGCAGCAAAAAATTTCTAGGAGAACTGGACCTTTAAGAACTGATTTTTTTGTTGGCAGTGGAAACATGTCCACTGTAATGGGACAATTTAAATGCATAACTGTTAAAACAAACTCTTTAAACTATTCCCTGCATGTCCCAACATTCATCATGTTGACTAGCAAGACATCAATTTTTCATAAAATACTGTATAGCTGAAAAGGAGACATTTAAAGGAGAGAAAAAAATGGAATTCGCCGTTTCAGCCCCGGCTCTGATGATTTCGGCATTTTACAAGGTGATTAACTGATTGTATGAAGGGAAGAAGCAAGTGGCACTTCACCGAACTCTACAGATTGAGTCTTCTCTTCTATTTTATTTTTTTTCCCTTCCTTAAGCACCTTGATTTTTTTTCTCCTTCCCTGAGGCATTGCTTATGTGACAAGGAGTTGGCTGCATGACAAAGTCTATGCTATTGTGCCTTCATTTCTCCCTCAGCCAATCCCAGTGGCAACAGCCCATATGTGGCAAAATGGGGAAAAACAGAGCACAACTCTCTTTTGTTGAAATATAATACCCATGGTGCACTTCTTCTTGGCAAGGGAATAAAAGAGTAAAGTTAAATTTAAAGAAATATAAATTTCAAGGACTATTCCTAGTATGTTAATGTTCATAGGAGTTGAATTTTTTTGTTTGTTTTGAATTTGTTCACTATAATGCCTCAAATTTTTGGCATCTCTGATCCCTCTCTTCAGGATAAATTTCCTACTGTGTTAGTGTGAGAGGACCTTGGGAACCAGCTGCCGTAGTGCAGTGGGGTCGCAACTGTCCTGCAAGGCAACCACGGATTTGGATCTTGGATCAACCTGGAAACAGGATCCCGAGGAGCTAGAGGACTGGGGGGAGGAGACTGTGGTGTGATGAGACCCTGTCCTGAGTGTTTTCTTCTCTTTCTCTCTTTTCTTGCTCTTTATAATTAAAAAAATGTTAAAAGACCTTGGTATAAGATAACATAGAACTTTCAACAAACGTTTTCTAGCCCACCCTGCCTTTGCCTAACAGATAAGCCTCATTGTTGTCCCAACACAGATTTCAACAGTATCACTAAATAAAATCTTATTATTGTCCAGGGCATGGGAAAGCGCATTTGTATTTTGAACCAAACAGATGGTCAAAGTCACAGATAACACTATGCAATAAGGAAATGTTTAATGCTGTAAGAAGTAATACTTTAATATTTTGCTGATGTATAATTTGTTTAAAAGTACAACCTTGACTCTTGTGAAAATATAAAAATAACCATGTCAAAGATACTTTCTAATTCACAAATTAATAAGGAAATCAATTACATTTTAAGATCAGTTCAAAGAGACTATGTTCAAAGAACAAAACGAAATTTTTATATACATGATATATCCAGAAATACTGAAATGAATGTGTTAATATATACGTAATGGGTTGATAGTCTATGGGGCAATTAAATATAACATTTGAACTTTGAACTTATCTTTTTCCATAAGTAGAAGTCAATTGTATTTCTTTTTTTGATTTTTTTTTTTTTTTTGGAGAGGTTTTTGCTATAGGGAGTGTGCACTCGCCAGAAAGACAGAGACAGAGAGACAGAAAGCAAGAAATCACCCCCCAGGCGGGATGGCCACACCACAATCCCTTCTCCGATCTCCTCTTGAGATCTTGGGCATGCACGCACATGCGTCCAGCCTGAGTTTAAGCCACAGGGTCCAGGACTCAAATCGTGGTCGACTACATGGGAGTCTGGCGATATAACCATTATGCAAACTGCTGGTCTTTTTTTGACTTTTAAAGGTCAGTATTACTCTGTCCTGGCCTTTCCCCCTTCTTAGGTTTTTAAAATATATTTATTTATTTTCTGGTTTTTAAAATATGTAATCATTGTACAATACATTTTGGGTGGGAGGTGCCATAGGGCAACATGCACTCACCAGAGAGAGACAGAGAGGGAAAGTGAGAAATCGCCCCCTGGGGGTTGGGGGGATGTCCACATTGTAATCCCTTCTCCTCCATTCTCCTCCTGGGATTTTGGGCATGCATACACATGTGCCCAGCATGATTTTCAACCCTCCAGGTCCAGGTCTCAAACCATGGTTGACCCTGTGGGAGACTAGTGCCTTAACCACCATGCCACCTGCTGGCAATCATTGTACACCTTTACAGCATACAGAACGATTTTCCCAGCATGAATATATTGGGTCATGAAGAAAGTCACAACACATTTTTGCATAGAAAAACAGAAAAATATATCATGACTTTGCCGACAATCTAATACTATTACTGCATATTAATCCAGACAAAGATATTACCATTCACAATATCCTAGACAGAATTTTTTCATTTTTGTGTCTTTGAAATATTTTTTGTTACCTCTCCCTTGATACCCACCATCCTTCTCCTGTTGCGCCCATTGCCCACCCTTCTCCCACACTATTTCTAGTATCCACAGTTGATCTCCATGCGTTTCTACCTTCTAGTCTTTTAGTTTTAGCCTTGGAGTGCAGACATTTGGTCCATATTAAGTGGGGACATACAATGCCTCTCTTTCATAGTCTAGCTTGCTTCACTTAGCATTAAATTTTCCATTTTCATCCACTTTCTATCAAATGCCAGAGCCTCATTTTTTTTAATGGCTAAATAATATTCCGTAGTGTATATGTGACACACTTTTTAAATCATTCATCTGGTCTTGGACATTTGGGCACAGGACAACCCAGAGGGGAAAAGAAAATCTCTTCAGCAAATGGTGCTGGAAAAAGTAGATAACCACCTGAAGAAAAATGAAACTGTACCTCTGTCTCTCACCATTAACAAAAAACAATTCAAAATGGATCAAAGATCTAAACGTAAAACCTCAAACTATAAAGCTACTGGTGGAAAACACAGGGGAAACTCTTGGAGACAGTGGAGCAGGCAAAGACTCTTAAATAAGACCCCCCAAAGCACAGACAATAATCCCAAAAACATATAGTGGACTTACATCAGGTTAAAAAACTTCTGTACAGCAAAAGACACAATAATTAGAATGAAGATACAACCCTTAGAATGGGAGAATATATTTGCAAACTCTGCCTAAGATAACAGACTGATAACCAAAATATACAGGGAACTCAAGCAGCTTACCCACAAATAAAAAAATAAATCAGTCCAGTGAAAAGATGGGCAAATGAGCTGAACAGACAGCTCTCTGAGGAAGACATACAAATAACCAAAAAGCATATGAGAAAATGCTCAACATCCCTTATCATAAGGGAGGTGCAAATCAAAACCACAATGAGATCCCACCTAAACCCAGTCGGAAGGATTAATGATAAAAAAAAAAAGAGTCAATAGTATTCCTATGGGACATAGTTCTTTTCATTCCTCTGACCAAGAGGTATTTACATTAAAACCTATTTTCTATAACTTAACTTCCACTCTTTCAGAGTTACAAATAACATAGTCAATAGAAACATAAAGATATACACATCTTTTGGAATAAGATAATTCACAGAGTCTTTGAATAATATCTTCCTCCATTAAAAAAACACCGATTTTGCCCATTTACGACCCCTGGGATAATTTTTTTGGTCATTTAACATAATTGTGTCATCACATTTCTTACTCTTGCTTTTAGCAGTAATACATGACATTTATTCTGGTTTTGTTTTCGGTATTCTCCAATTTCTTTCATCTGTGTTATATAGTTTTCATTGTGAGTTCTTTCACTTCTTGGTTAGATTTACTCATAGTTTTTTTTTTTTTTTCCTACTGTAAATTGCTTGTAACTTTACTGAATTTTTAAGTGAGTTCTAACTTTTTTTAAAGCAATTTTTTTTTTTTTTTTTTTTTGCTATAGGGCAGATGAACTCACTGGAGAGACAAAGAAAAATATACAGAAAGTGAGAAATCATCCCCCAGGGGGATGGTGATGCTGCAATCCCTTCTTCTCCATTCTCCTCTCAGGATTTGGGGCACACACGCACATGTGCCTGGCATGAGTTTGAAGCCACCAGGTCTGGGACTCAAATCACAGTCAGCCATGTGGGAGTCCAGCAACATAAGCATTACAGCATCTGCTAGTCCTAGTTCTAGCTGTTTTTTGGTAGTCTTTAGGGTTTTCTATATATAAGATCATGTCATCTGGAAATGGGAAAAATTTGACTTTCTCCTTTCCAATTTGTATGTCCTTGTAAAAAATTAAGTTGTATTTATTTTATTTGCAAGAGAGAGAAGTATCTCTGACAGGTTCTTCATAGCACCATCCTCCCCTCAGTCCTGAAGCCAGCCAAGATCAGGGTTGTACCCATGGGCACGCTAAGTGTGTCCAGGTAGACCTGGGACAGGATCCAGGACACATCCTATATGGCCTACAGCAGCACCCCAACTGCCTGCACCTCTGGGACTCAGCCTTGGATTCCCTTCATTTCCTCATTTTTCTCTGGCTCGAACTTCCAGCACTGTGTTGAGTAAGAGTGGTGGAAGTGGGCAACTGGGTGTTATTCCATATCTTAGAGGAAACACTCGACTTTTCTCTGTCACTGTGATGTTAGCTGTGGGTTT
Organism: Tupaia belangeri chinensis; assembly: GCF_000334495.1. Classification (NCBI taxonomy): domain Eukaryota; kingdom Metazoa; phylum Chordata; class Mammalia; order Scandentia; family Tupaiidae; genus Tupaia; species Tupaia belangeri. The sequence continues at coordinate 567,836 of NW_006203786.1, forward strand.
GTCATATATGGCCTCTACTATGTTGAAGTTTATTCTTCTATACCTAATTTGTTGAGAAGCTTTATCATAAAGGAATATTGAATTTTATCAAATGCATTTTTGCATCTGTGGAAATACTCATATGGATTTTGTCTTTCATTCTATTAATTCAATGAATCATATTTATCGACTTGTGTATGTTGAATCATCCTTGTATCCCGAGATAATTCTCACTCACCATGGTGTATATACATATATATATATATATTCCTATTGGATTTGATTTGCTAGTATTTTATTAAAGAGTTCTACAGTTATGTTCATCAACGATATTGGTCTATAGTTTCTGTTTTGTTGTTGTGTCCTTGTCTGGTTTTGGCATCAGTATAATGCTGGCCTCATAGGACGCAATGGAGAAAGGACAATATATTCAATAAATAGTACTAAGAAAACTATGGATCTCCACATGCAGGAGAATAAAACTAGATCTCTCTCTCTCAGCATATACAAAGAACGGGGAAAAATAGACCAGACACTTAAATGTAAGACATAAAACTATAAAACTGCTAGAAAACATAGTGTAAACACTTCAAGACATTGATCTGTGCAAAGATTTTTTGCTTAAGACTGCAAAAGCATAGGAAACAAAAGCAAAAACAAAAAACGATGATTATATCAAACTTAAAAGCAGCTGCACAATAAAGGAAGCAATCAACAGAGTATAAAAACAATCCACAGAACAGGAGAAAATGTTTACAAACTATTCAATAAGGGATTAATATCCAGAATATGTAAGAAACTGAAACAATTCAATAACAACAATGAAAACAACCTGATTAAAAATGGACAAATGGGGACCAGTAGATGGTGTAATGGTTATGTTGCTGGACTCTCATGTAGCCAACCATGGTTCAAGTCCCAGACCTGACGGCTTGAAACTCACGCCGGGCGCATGTACGTGATTGCTCAAAATCCCAAGAGGGGATTGGAGGAGAAGGGATTGTAGTGTGGCCATCCCCCCTGGGGGAGGGGGGAATTTCTCGCTTTCTGTCTCTCAGTCTCTCTCTGTATCTCCACTGAGCGCGCACACTCTATAGCAAAAATCTCTCTCTTAAAAAAAAAAAAAAAAGGACAAATGGTCCAGCTACGGTGGCATAGGCAGTAGGAGTTCCACTGTGCAATGCTGGAGACCATCTGGAAAGGTCCCAGATTTGCATCCAGGGTCTACCTGAACACACTTGCCTGTGGGCATGCTCATGATTCCAGCTAGCTGAATGACTGACTGGGGGAAGGATTATGCATGAAGACCCTGTTAAGGATGACTCTCCCTCTCTTAAAAAATAGTAAATATAAACTTAAAATGGATAAGTGATCTGACCAGATATTTATCAAAAGAAGGCAAGAAGTATATGAAAACATGCTCAGCATCACTGATCATCAGAGAAATGCTAGATCAAAACTACAGGGCAATATCTCACCCCAATTAGAATGGCTACTTTCTTTTTTTAAAAGAAATTATTTTATTTATCTTTATTTATTTTAATTTGAGCAGCAAGGGACAGAGTGTGTGTGTGAGAGAAAGGGAAAGTGAGAAAGCAAGCCATCAAGTCCAAGACTTGAACTGTGGGTTGGTCATGTGGGAGTCCAGCACCCTTAACCACCACACCACCTGCCTGCCCATCGAATGGCTATTTTCGAAGAGTCAAAAGAGAAAGAAAGAAAACAAGGTTGGCAAGGATACAGAGAAAGGAGAATTCTTGTTCATTCTTGGTGAGAATGGAAATTAGTATAGCCACTATAGAAAACATTACAGAAGTTCCTAATAAAACTAAAAATAGAATTACCATTACCGCATGTTCCAGCAATCTCACTATTGGTTATTTATCTAAAAGAAAGAAGATCAATATACAGAAGATATATCTGTACTCTCATATTCATTGCAGCACTAGTCACAATAACCAAGATATGGAATCAACCTTAGTGTCCAGCAGCGGATGAAGGATAAAGCAAATGTAGTATATAGAGGGTCTTCAAATTGTTCAGGAAAATACGTATTATGAAAAAAAATTCATGTGTTTCAATTTATTTTTTGTGCCAAAATAATAAACTCATACTTTAATTCTATTTTCCACAAACTATTTGAAGCCCCCTCATTCATATATATA
>NW_006203786.1:570097-647551 GCF_000334495.1 Tupaia belangeri chinensis
CAATGGAATATTATTCGATCATCTAAAATAATGAAATCCTGCCAGTTGTCACATGAGTGAGTCTAGAAGATATTATGTTAAATAAAATGGGCCAATTACAGAAGCACAAATACCGCATGAGCTTTTTTCTTTAGATTTTTTTTTTTTTTTGCTATAGGGTGTGTGCATCTGCCAGAGAGACAGAAAGCAAGATATTACCTCCCCCCCAGGGGAGGGAGAACCATGCTGCAATCCCTTCTCTTCCAGTCTCCTCTCAGGATTTTTGGACACTCACACACATGCCCAGTGTGAGTTTTAAGCCACTGGGTCTGGGACTTGAACCATGGTTGACTACATGGGAGTCCAGCAATGTAACCATTACACCATCTGTTGTTCCCATTTTTTTTAAAATTGTATTTACCTAGAAGCATTAATAATGTCAACAAAAGGGCTGCAACTTTTTTTTTCAATTACAGAGTGGTATTCAGTTAACAGAACAATTATTTCATATAAGCTGCATCAGAGACAGCTGAAGATGAAAAACTGCCATACTCATATATAACTAATTTGTGCTGTGCAACAACAAGAACCTGGCCATACTCATATATCACTAATTTGTGCTGTGCAACAACAAGAACCTGTTTTAAATTTCCATGCCAGTTTACAGCCCCCATACTGTACCAGGCAAGGTTAGTGGCTGTTGAAAATACCACCAGGTCAGGGCTAGCTAAAGACACATTCGCTAGTGTGTTAACTATACAAAAAAAGACACTGTACTGTTTAAAAACAAATCTTGCACAGCCTTACATTTCAATTATTTTCTTTAAAAGGAGTTAGTTGTGTTCAGGGGGTTTAATGCTTTATAGGCAAGGGGAAAATCTGTGCTAGAACCAACTTATTCATCATCATCATTTTCTTCATCTTCCTTCTCTTCCTCAACTTCATCTTCATCTTTCTCCTCCTTCTTTTTCTTGCTCTTTTCAGCCTTGACAACTCCCTTTTTCGCAGCATCAGGTTTTCCTTGAGCTCGGTAGGTAGCAATATCCTTTTCATATTTTTCCTTCAGCTCAGCAGCCTATTTTTAATAGGCTGTTACCATCTATGGCAGAATTATTCCTCATCTCCCCGGGTTTCTTTGCAACATCACCAATGGGTAGGCCAGGATGTTCTCCTTTGATTTTTGGATGATATTACGAGCAGAACAAGAAAAAGGTCGAAGGAGGCCTCTCTGGTGCATTGGCATCCTTGAACTTCTTTTTCGGTTCCCCTTTAGGAGGGATGTAGGTTTTCATCTCTCTTTCGTAACGGGCCTTGTCTACCTTTGCCATATCTTCAAACTTTCCTTTCTCTTTAGCAGAAATGGTCTTCCACCTTTCTGAGCACATCTGAGATAACTCTGAGAAGCTGACCGAAGCATCTGGGTGCTTCTTCTTGTGCTCCTCCCACCAAGTTTGCACAAAGAATGCATATGGTGACATTTTGACTCTCAGCTTCTTAGGATCTCCTTTGCCCATGTTTTTCCTCCACAAGGCACAGATCTGCCCAGTGCCTGTCAGGCTCTGACCTGTCTTGTGCTGTCTCTCTGGAGCTCACTGTACTGCCAGGAGGGCTGTGTTAATGAGTACGAAACTATATCAATAGTTAGGAGGAATAAGCTCTATTGTTTTATAGCATAGTTGCATGACTATTGTAAAAAATAATTTATTATGAATCTCAAAATAACTAGAAGGAAGGATTTTGGATGTTCCCAACACAAAGAAATTATAAATATTTGAGGTGATAATATGTTAGCTACCCTGATTTGAGCATTATGCTTTGTATGCCTGTATCAAAATATGCTGTATTTCATACATATATATCCTTATTATGTGTTAATTAAATGTTAAACATTGTTAAATGCTCTGAAGAGCATCTTTTCAGGAAAAAATAATATCACGTGACATGATACAGGTTTAGTGCGAGGGTTTGGAGGCCTGTAAAAGAGAGGCAAGGACAAGGAATGGCTCTCCATCACCACACCAGACCACCTGACCAAGGACATGAAGGTCAAGTCCCTGGAGGAGATCTATCTTTTCTCTCTGCCAAGGATTCCCAGATCATTGACGTTTTCCTGGGAGTATTCCTTGAATAAAAGTAGACTCGCACTAGCCAGCAGACCAGGTTCAAGACATTTGTCATCATTAGAGACTACAGTGGTTACGTCAACTAGTTATGTCAATTAGGTGCTCCAAGGTGGTAACTATTGCCACCTGATAGGCCATCATCCTGGCTAAGCTTTCCATCATGCCTGTGAGGAGAGGCCACCAGGGGAATAAGACTGGTAAGCCCCCACACTCTGGCAAGGTGACTGTCCTCTGTGGCTCTGTGCTGCTATTCCTCATCCCCACCCACAGAGGCATTGGTGTCATCTCAGCTTCTGTGTCCCTTTGATGCCAACTCCAAGACTTGACCCTTCACCTCTGAAAAGAGATAATGTTCAGCAAATTTCCTTATCAAAATTCACTGGCCATCTGGTAGAGACACACACAGAGTCTCTTTGCAAAGGAACCAGGTTCCAGCTGTGGCCACCATATAGTATTTTTATAAAATAAAAATAATTAAGCCTGTTTAACAACAAAAAAGAATGCTCTAAAGATACCCTCCATTAAGAAAACTAAATCAGACGTTTCAGTTTTTGTAAATATTTGTTGGCCAAATAGGTACTACTGAATATTTCTATTCAACTTCTTTTATCATACATAGTTGAATTTTTGCTACTAATTTATCCTAGTAAAACCAGTCCTGCTCTAAGATGATCATTTGAGGGATTTTTATGATAAAGACAGATAATGATTGACTCTTACTATCAACAAATTGTTCCTGTCAAGGTTACTTACTTCATGCTCCCTGGAGCTCCCTCTAGTCTTAATAGAGTGATTCTCTGAGATGCTGGCATATTAAAAAGGCTTTTGTATGTTGGTACCTTGTCTTCAGTCTTTTACTGCTCAGAGAGAGAAAATAAATATGTACAAAGAAAATAGAATGAATTCCTTACATTTTAAACAGAACTTCATTGAATCTAAAATTACAGGGAATTTTTATCAATCCACACCATCCCTTCTTGATCATTAAATATTCCTTAGAGACTTTAATTTGAATAATCTGAAATATTTCCTTTTCAAAATCCCAGCTAAATTCTTATGATTCTAGAGAGTCTCGGATATGCCCACTTTTAGTCATTCTAGGTTCTATTTGATTACTCTTCAGAGAAAATGACCAGAAACCTCTGTGTGTGGATTATCTGTCTCTTCAATAAAATGGACTTCACAAAACTACAAACTAAAACATTCCCTTGGCACTTTTGTATAGATGGATGTCCATAAATAAAACAGAGAACACTTTTTGGTAAAGGGCAAAGTTTAACACTTTCCTTTATGCTATTCAGTAACAAGGGATGTGGGTAAAAGCTTTTCTCTCTTATGAAATGGTGTGTTTGTGTATGTGTATTTAGAGGTTTAGTTCTTAGGGCACATGCACTCACTGGAGAGAGAGAGAGAGAGAGAGAGAGACAGAGACAGAGACAGAGACAGTGAGAGGAAAAGTGAGAAATCATCCCCATTCTCCTCCTGGGACACTGCAATTCCTTTTCCTCCATTCTCCTCCTGGGATCTTAGGCATGGGTGCACATGTACCCAGGCTAAGTTTCAAGTCACTGGGTTTGGGACTTGAACCATGGTCGGCTATGTGGGAGTCCAGTGACATAACCACTATGCCATCTGCTGGCCCTGATGTGATCTTTTATTAAGCAAAGAGATGTTTTTCTTTTTGCCTTCTTTGGTGGCTTAGATGTTAGTTGTGATATCATTACTTACGTTCACTCATATCCAGTTCTCTATCTCTGACACATAGAGGATTACAGGTCCCTGCTCTTCTGAAGGTAGGTGTGGCTGTGTGACTTATTCTAGCCAAAGAAAATAAATGAGGGAACCAGCAGTTAGCGTAATGGCTATGTCGCTGGATTCCCACGTAGTCGACCGCGGTTCGTGTCCCGGACCCGGTGGCTTAAACTCATGCCGGGCGCGTGTGCGTGAGTGCCCAAGATCCCGAGAGGAGAATGGAGGAGAAGGGATTGCGGCGTGACCATCCCCCCTGGGGGGTGATTTCTCGTTTTCTGTCTCTATGTCTCTCTCTGTCTGTCTGGCGAGCGCACGCGCCCTACATTGAAAATCTCTCCAAAAAAAAAAAAAAAAAAAAGAAAAAAAATGAGTAAAAGCAATATGAGTCGTCACTTCTAGGCCAAAACATATCATTGGTATGGGTGTACTCTTTCTTTTACCTGATGTTGTGACCAAGAAAGCTATGGATAAGGTCTAAAATATGGTGAAAATTATCAGCCCGATTCTAAAACAGATCAATTAGAGTCTGAGTTCATGTACATACCATATTCGATACATAGAACAAAAAATAAATTGACATTGTATTATGCCCTTGTGATTTTCAGATTTTTTTTACTGCAGCATACCTTGACATATCCTGATACCTAAATATTATGTGCAATTGTTGAAATATTATTTTTAAAAGTATATTTCTACACCTGCTTTTATTATTTCATTTTCATGTTTTCTAAAACTTTAGTTACTTATGCTTTATTTATAGTCCTCCAACTTTTATTATCTTTTGCTTTTTTTATTTAGTTTTCATTTTTTTTTTTTTTTTTAAAGAGAGGCTTTTACTATAGGGTACATGAGCTTGCCAGAGAGACAGAGGGACAGAAAGTGAGAAATCATTCCCCAGCAGGATGGCCATGCCACAATCCCTTCTCCTCCATTCTCCTCTCGGGATCTTGGGAACGCACGCACACATGCCAAGCATGAGTTTAAGACACCGGGTCTGGGACTTGAACAGTGGTTGACTACAAGGAAGTCCAGTGACATAGCCATTACGCCATCTGCTAGTCTCGACTACTGCTTTGTTAAGTAGTGATTATATGATAATATCTGATATTGATATGGTTATGTCTTATTACTGTTGCTTTAAGAGTTGTTGTTACCCCAGGCAGAGAAGAGATGAACAAGAAGCAAATGGAAAAGTCACTGTTTCTCTTGAATGTCATTTAACTTTCAGAGAGTAGGAAGCCCTCCAGGTTCACAGCCAGAGAAAGGTCAGTCCTCTGTAACTTGGAAAGAACCAAGGTCACTTTTGTTCCCTGGATGGCCATCTGTGTTAGAGACCAACAATGGTTCTAGTTTCATTTAGTCTAAAATATCAGTCAAGTGCCACTTCTGTCTAAAATGAAATTAATTTAACACTTGCGTAAGGATGTATTTTGTTTACAAAATACCCACCAAATACTGAAACATTAGGTAGAACCTTTATTTTTCTTGTTTTCTACGTGGGCACTTGCTCGACACTCTGCAAATGTTTATTGACCACCTACTACATGCTGAGAATTTCTTCTAGGCACTTGAGATAGATCAGTGAGTGAAACAATGGAGGCTGCTCTCATGTAACCCACATTCTAGCAGAAGGAGTCAGATAACAAGTATAATGATACTACTGTGTAAAAAAGAAGTATTAAAATAGGGTGATGGGGCAGGTTGCAAAAGGAAGTAAGATGGGAGTTATCCATCTGAGTCAAAACTTGAAAGAGCAAGTTCATTAACTTTGTAGATTTGGGGAAGAGTCTTCCAGGTAAATGGAGCAACCTATGCAAAGCTCTAAGGTAGAGTATGCATGAGCCACTCAATGAACAGCAAAGGGGCCAATGGCTGGAGTAGAGGAATAAGAGATGTGAGGAAAACAGGCCACAGAGGCAACGCAAAGGAAGGAAATCCTGTAGGGCATGTAGGTTTTGCCCTGAGAGTGATGGGGAGTCAAAGGAGGGTTATAAACAGAGAAGTGACTTGCTAAGGTTTTTGGTTTTGGTTTTTAGGTTTTCTCCATAGGGTTTGTGTGCTCACAAGAGAGAAAGAGAGAGAGACAGAGAGAGAGAGAGGAAGAAATCACCCCTCAAGGGGAAGGCCCACACTGCAATCCCTTTTTCATTCTCTCCTCACAGGATTTTGGGCATGCACTAACATGTACCCAGCATGATTTTCAAGCCACCAGCTCCATGGCTCAAACCACAGTTGGCCATGTGAGAGTCCAGTACCTTAGCCACCTGCTGGCCCCCTTGCTAAGGTTTTAAAGGCTGATTCTGGCTGTTGTTTTGAGAACAGATCATTGGAACAGGAGTGAAGCAAGGAGCCAATTGGGAAGCTATTACAAAAATCCCAGTCAAAAAATGAAGGTGGCTGAGACCAGGGTATAAAAGTGAACACAAGAAGTGTTCACATTCTCGATGTATCTTTAAGGAGAGCCATCGGGTCCCTTGAATAGATTAGATAGGGATGTAAGATAAAGGTGTCAATGATGATGTCAAGTCTTTTTTGGCCTAAACTAAGAAAGAAAGAAGAAAAAGAAGAAGGAACCAAAGATACAGTTAAAAAGGCTCAATTTAAACTTTCTAGCAGAGAAATCTTCACATTCACTAAAAAGTCAGTCTTGTGAAGCAAGCAGATGCTTCTTTATCAGAGTTTCAAATGGGAGCCAGGGTTCTTTAAGTTCAACGGTCAGTTTTGAACACTAATGATCTGCTGTCTACTTTGTGCCGGCTGAGTTTGCTTAAAATTCTTGTTTGTGTTTTATTAATCCTCTCCTGTGTAACTGAAAATAAACTACCCTACATGATTCACCTCACACAAGAGCACTCATAAACAAGCAGCAGTAAATTAAGCATCTCCTTGTAAATGTAGTTCATGAGGTAGTTAAAATTTGCCCACATGAAAGTGACACTTATTTGGCACATTTACACATTAACCGAGACTCAAATAGCAACTGCTCTTTAAGCACTGTTGTGAACCGCTGCAGGCCGTGTTGTTCCACGTACAGCTCATTTTTTACTGCAGCATGGTCCACTGCTCAAGAAAGAGATGCAGTAGGATATGGTGAAAATGGCTTGAGTTTTGGGGTCAGACCACACTGCATTTGAATCTTAGCTTTGCTACTTCCTAGCTATGTGGCACTGAACGAGGTGGGGAAGCTTTCTGAGCCTGATTCACTTTCCTTTTCTTTTTTGGGACAATTTCCATTTGACTTGGATATTACCAAATTTTAAGCAAAGTATATAATGCCCAGCACTTGGCAAATAGAAGCTCAAATAGAGATTTATTATAGACCCAACCTCAGTGGCACAGGCAGTAGCATTCTTCTCTGTAGTACTGGAAGCCTCATGGTCTACCATGGGTTCAAACCCCAAGCTGACCTGAAATATGCCAGGTACATGTACATCCAGTATTCTGCCCGGTCTCTCACATGTGCACGTGTGTGTGCACTTTCTTTCATGAAAGACATAAAATTAAAAAAGAGATTTCATTACAACATGTGCCCCCTGAAATCTACCCCCTAAAAATTCATGTGTTGAGGCACTGTAACAAAATTAAGAGGGTGAGGGACCAACAGTTAGCGTAATGGCTGTGTCACTGGACTCTCATGTAGCTGACCATGGTTTGAGTCCTGGACCTGGTGGCTTAAACTCACGCTGGGTGCATGTGCGTGCGTGCGTGCCCAAGATCTCAGGAAGAGACTGCAGGAGAAGAGATTGCAATGTGGCCATCCCCCATGGGGGGTGATTTCTTGCTTTCTGTCTCTCTGTCTCTCTCTGTCTCTCTGGCGAGCACACGCACCCTATAGCAAAAACCTCTCCAATAAATAAATAAATAAATAAAAGAGGGTGAAAATTTGATACAATTATGATGTTGAAAGGTGAGGCCTTTGGGACTTTGGGAGGAGATTAGGATTCAGGTCATCAAAGTGGGTCTCCAAGATGGACTCTTAGTGGACTTACAGGAAGAGAGAATGAGTCCAGGACAGACACATGTGGATTAACACACAAAGATGTACACGCCTGTTCTCTTATGATGTGATGTTCTGCATGGGCCCAACACACCCCTGCCCCCACCAACAGGAAAACCCTTACCTGATAAGGCCTCTGGACCCAGACCTCCAAACTATTGGCTGGATAAAGCTCTATTCTCTCTCGTTTGCTCTCTTTTTTGTTTGTTTGTTTTTTAGTTTTTGCTATGGGGCATGTGCACTTGCTGGACAGGAAGAGAGAGAGAGGATAATGAGAAAGCCCCCTAGCAGAGGAGATGGCCACACTATAATCCTTTCTCCTCCATTCTTCTTTTAGGATTTTGGGTATACACGCACCAGTGACTGGCATGTTTTTCAAGCTGCCAAGTCTAAGATTTGAACCAGGTAGTCAACAGCATGAGATCCAGCATCTTAACCTTCCAAATGTTATTAGCAATGGAACAGACTACCACAACATATAAACGTTAGTATTTATGACCATTATATGTTATTATATAAAATTATATTTTAATATTGACATTACTCTAGTAATAAGTTCTACATATTAATATAACGATGGTAATAATGTAACAATGACATAAGGCAGATTCAAAGCATCAGTAGTCCTATTTCTTTCATTAGAAGAAATAAGATATAGAAAAGTTCTGTCACATCTAGAGTTTGAGTGGCTAACATATGGCTATTGGTTCTGACGAAAAGGAGACACACAGATTGAAAATATGTCAGCTTTTAAACACATCAACAATTGAAGAAAACAAGGCAACAGCTGCTTGCTGATATAGGGGTGGTGTTGCAACAGCTAGAAAGGGAGAAAGACTGGCCTACTAAGGTCCACTTGTAAATGGGATTTGTGCCATCCACCATCCCCTTGGAAATTTAAGGCTGCCTGCCTTTATTGGACACAGTGCTTTTTAATGAAAGAATTTCACAAATATTTCCAGAAATGTTGAAATGATATTTAGTTTGAAATGCTGAATCAAGTTGTCCTTTGATACTCAAAGCAACCTGATTCAGTATTTCCAATTAGAGAGAGTTTTTAAAGTTTTCCTTCATGCTGTATTTTCTCTAACATTCCTACTGGATTGGGATTTGAGTTCAAGTTAAATCTACATCTGAGGCATGTGAGTGAACAAATGAAGGAGTTTGCATGTACTGAGCACCTTTACCTGAAGCAGGTACTGGGCACGGCACTGTCATAGCCATCATCTCATTTGTCCTATGAATAAAGCAGATGTTACAACTTTGATTTTTGCAGATGGAAAAACAATCTGGGAGAAATTAGGAACTGAGCCTAAGTCTTCACACCTCGTATGTGGTAGAGCCAGGAAGAAAATACAGAGCTCTCTCATTTTCCCAGAGTGTTCTACCTCCACATTTCTTCTCAGAAACGAAAGCACTGGGGCCAGCAGTTGGCGTAATGGCTATGTAGCTGAACTCCCATGTAGTCGACCGCGGTTCAGGTCCCAGACCCAGTGGCTTAAACTCACACCGGGCATGTGTGCGTGCATGCCCAAGATCCTGAGAGGAGAATGGAGGAGAAGGGATTGCGGCATGGTCATCCCCCCTGGGGGGTGATTTCTCGCATTCTGTCTCTCTGTCTCTTTCTGGCTTTCTGGTGAGCGCACGCGCCCTATAGCAAAAATCTCTCCAAAAAAGAAAAAAAAAAAAAGAAAGAAATGAAAGCACTGACCTAAGTTTCCCCCAGGGACCAGATGACTTTTTCTTTTCATCATCTCGTTAGACTCAGCACTGCCATTATGGTGACCATCCTCTGGGTTATAGGAGTGATGTAATCCCTTTTTCAAGGAAAAAGCCACTGGAAGTTCTCGGAGTGCACAGTGAGCTATGCCCATTAATAGGAGGACTATCAATGCACTATTTAAATATTCAGTATTATATGAAAGCCCTAAGTATCTGTTGGGGGGAATTCAAACTAGTTATTCCCGGTAATTACAAATTATATCACTCCATTTTATGCATGGATGGTTAAAAAGCCACCACAGGCTATAAAATCATTGGCTAATGAAAAGAACATTCTAAGGTTTTGATTTATTGTCCCTGCTATCAGAGACGACCACAGCCACGTTACAAATGTGTAAACAACGGCAATGAAGGTTTAATGTGCTTTTATCAGGAGCCTCCATTGTCTACTGCCCGAGAGATGAAGCTTTGTGCTCCTGTGCATTGTGTAATTAAAAACCTTTCACTCAACAGAGAAGCAGAGACAGTTATCAACTAATTTATGAAAGAAACAGGAAGAATCTTATATTACCAGCAAGAGCAGCAGTAGAAATTCTGATTTAGGTGTGGACATTATTAATTGCACCCATGACTTTTAAGGCAGACTTCTCAGATACAAAGCCTTCACAAAAGGCTGTGTCTAGGTGATAACAATGGATGAGGGGAACACATCCAGCTTCCAGGGTTGATTTTGATTATCTGCTTTTGAGGCTGGGAGTGCTCAGAGGCTTTCTGAGAGTGCAGTACCAGGTTCAAAGTGCACAGTGTAAGTTGGACATAAGAACAAGCTCATAGCCTGACACCAATTAAGACAATCACATAGCAGAGACGTGCGTACTAACTCCTTCTCTTAGATTCAACTAAGAAAATAGTTTTGCATTTGATGAATTTTTATTGTTTCTCAAAATCCTTTTTTCAAAGGAGGGTCATCAATTTTGTTTTCATATGCTTTATTTATTAATTTATTGCATTCAGTCACTGTATATCATAATAGCATACCAAATGAATTTTCCCATCATGAATACACTGCATATTGGTTCAGTCAAAGATAGTACTATATACATTATCATCAACAGATTTCTTTCCATGTTGGGTCCTGTACATGTTTTGCTTCTTTCTTCTTTCCCCTGATTCCCTCCCTCATACCCTCCCCCATTTCCCTCCCTCTTCTGCCACTGTCTCCAGTATCATCATTGCTCTCCATGCTTTTATACCTTCATTATTCAGTTTCTTCTATAGAATGCCGACATTTGGTACATATTGAGTGGGGATATACAATACCTCTCTTTCATTGTCTGGCTTGCTCTACTTAGCAGTAAATCCTCCATATTTGTCCACTTTCTATCAAATGCTAGGGTCTTGTTTTTTATGACTGAGTAGTATTCTGTAATGTATATGTTCCACACTTTTTCAATACGTTCATCTGTTTTTGGACATTTGGTTTTGTTCCATGTCTTAGCAATTGTGAATAATGCTGCAATAAACATAACGTCCAAGCATTTTTTTCTGACTGAGCATTTTCCTATCCTTTGGGTAGATACCCAGCAGTGGAATTTCTGGACCATATTATAGTTCTAATTGTAGGTCTTAGAGAACCTCCATAATGTTCTCCACAGTGGCTGTACTAATTTACATTCCCACAACAGTGTAGCAGAGTTCCCTTTTCACCATAGCCTCTTCAGCACTTATGATTCTTTATTATTATTATTTTTTAATCTTAGCTATTCTGACTGGGGTTAAGTGATGCTTCACTGCAGTTTTGATTTCCATTGCCCTTATGATAAGAGATACTGAGCATGTTTCATATGCTCTTTGGCTATTCATATGTCTTCCTTAAAGAGTTGTCTGTTCAGCTCATTTGCCCATCTTTTAATTGGGTTGGTCTTTTTTTGGAGGATAAGCTGTTCCTTATATATCCTGGTTATCAGTTCCTTACCTGATACATAGTTTGCAAATATATCCTCCAATTCTGAGAGTTATTGATTCACTCTAATTGCTCTTAATCATTCCAAAATCCTAAGTACTTTTGGCTCTACACTGCGCATGGTGGACAGGGCCTTGCAGCAGACCTACCAAAGGTAGTGTCTGATTGAGTCTGAATGTTCATGGTTACTACCATCATTGTGGAGGATCCAGCCCTTTTGTTGGTTTACAAATTCTAAATTAATAAGATTTCTCCTAGGAAGCAATCTTATAATAATATACTTTTAAAAAAACTGCATAAATACCACAGGAGAATCAAAGTCTAAAAACATAAAATTAATTTGGCCTTAATTAGTTCTAGATAAAAATATTAAATAACTCCAATGCAAGTGACTCATTCTCTCCAGGAAAAATAATGTTTTTTATTACCTTAAAGTAACTTTTTGGAGTCACTCAAATAATACCAAAAAGTGATAACCAAAACAGCTCAAGACTGAACAAGTAATAGATTCTCAATTGCTTCTTCCCATTCAACTTTATTTCTCTTATGTTTATAGGCTACAACAAATCATCTACAAAAGAAAAAGGAGAGCAGATTCAATCCTTGACCAGAGTAAATCTATGAAATGCAGGGTATGACCACAAAGAAAACTCAGAAGAAAATGATTCAGCTAGGCCAGTCCATGGGACGGTGATTAGAGTGAATGAATCTCACATAGATGACTCTGCAGTTTGAGTCTCAGATCCAGAGACTTGATAAACATGCCAGGCACGTGTTCATACTTGCCAGAATCCTGAAGGGAGGGAGAGATGGAGAAGGGATTGCAACATAGCCATCCCTCATGGGGTGAGGTGCTTTCTCACTTTCCCTTTTTTTTTTTTCCTCTGGTGAGCACATGTACCTCCTGGCAAAATTTTAAAAAGGAAATGGAGAGGGACCAGCAGTTAGTGTAATGGCTATGTCACTGAACTTCCACGTAGTTGACCGTGATTTGAGTCCCGGAGCCGGTGACTTAATACCCACGCCAGGCGCGTGTGCATACGTGTCCAAGATCCCAAGAGGAGAACGGAAGAGAAGGGATTGTGGCATGGCCATCCCCCCTGGGGGGTGATTTCTCACTTTCTGTCTCTCTGTCTCTCTCTGTCTGTCTGGTGAGCGCATGCACCCTATAGCAAAAACCTCTCCAAAAAAAAAGAGAAAAAATAATAATAAAAGGAAATGGAAAAGAAAACAGCCATGCTATTCGGAAATAGAAAAGAAAACAGCCATGCTATTCTTTGGAGAATGAGAACCAGGATCAAACAGGCTAAAATTGTCCAGCAAGTCTTGGTTGGAAATCAGGCAAGTTGACAAATGTATAGAGAATGGGCAATTTGTGTCAGGAGGTGGGGGAGGAATGTTTGACTTTCAAAACTATTCATCCTACTTTTCACAATCTAGCTAAACAATTAGTTAATTTACCTCCAACCCCAAGCAATCAAGACTACTCTTTGGTTCAAAAGAACTAAGGGATTAAAAAAAGAATAAAGTGAAAATTGAAGAATTCATCCAACTTTGAAGATTCAACTTTGAAATTACAATGGAGCAGTTAGCCTGTGGAGAGAAAGACCAAGCTCAAAAAATTAATCAGATACCACATCTAAAAACTATAATTATGAGGGTCAAAAATGGCCTTTTCAATGGAAGCACACACATTTCTGACTTCTTAAACAGTATGCTCTTCTCAGTGAGCATTTTCAGTATGAAGTCTAAATGGGGACTATTGACGCAGAAGCAGTAGGTGTCCAGGCCCATTGACTGTGGTGCCCTGGCCAGAGTGGTCAATAGAAGTCTTAGAATCATGACATGCTCACTGGAGAAGGACAAGCAAAGAGGCATAGAGTGGGAGAAGGACAAGCTGAGAATGAAGCATGGAGCCAGAGTAAGATGAAGGAAAATGGCAGGTATCCATTCAGGAGATACAGATGCTCAAGTAAGTGCTTTTTCAAAGCCTACTTACCAGTGTGTGGGGTCCACTGTGAGAACCAATATTAAGTGATAGTGTCAAATAGTGTAGAAATTAGGTGTCCTTAAATCGTTCTTTACTTAGGGATCAATCTATTTCAAGATTAGAAAGAAATTTTAAGTTATTGTTGTAGAGTCATATGGCCACAACTGTTGGCAGAAAAGAATTTTGAAGACAGGAACCAAGCCATGATTGTGCCATCCTGATTGCCCTCCAGAGAAGCCTGGCCCAGAAGCATGACTTCTGTATAAAGTCCTTGATGACACAGTCATTTGTCTTTTTCTCATGCTGGATGGTGGACTTTTGCTTTCTTATTGTATAAATAATTAGAGAATTACAAGTTGAAGGAAGCTGCCATTGTTTACCTTTTACATCCTTCAGAAAACCATTTTCTCTATTGTCTAACAGGGCCTTTTGCTTTTTCAGCACTTTTTTATGTTTTATTTTTATTTTATACACCACATAGTACATGGACACATCTCTAGTTGACTAGCCGTAAATGTGTTGATTCTTGGAACTAATGCAAAGAAACAATGACTATGACTTCTAGAATTCACAGGAAGCTGTTTTGGAACAAACTTATTTCAGTATATAGATGTTTTTCAAAATTGTTGGAAGATGGCCCATTTTTAGATGTGAGACCACATCTAAGTTAGCCCCAAGCTTTCCTTAGTGCATGACCTTCAAAGCCTTCATCAGTGGTCCCTGCCTACCTCTCTAGATTTATTTCCCCTCTCCCCATAAACTCACCCTAGTTTAAAATATACCAAACCAGTAATAGTTTTCCAAACCTGATAAGCTATTTTAAACTGTTGTGCCATTGCACATGCTGTGTTCTCTACCTGGAATGTTCTCCACTTGACTGATGGTTGTTGCCTGCCCATTCTTGACGAGTCAGTTCAAGCATCACCTCCTACTACAGGATCCTCTGATCCTTCTGGGCTCATCTGGCCATCTCGTGCGGATGTTGTCAAAGCAGCCCATGTTTGTGTGATTGTCATCTGCCATTGCTTGGTCTGCCTAGCAAATCTGAACTCCTTGAGGACATTCATTCTCTCCATTGATTCCAGTGCTCTCTACTAGAAATATAATGGTAGCCATATGTGTAATTTGAAATTAAATTATTCAGTAGTCACATTATCAAAGGTAAAAATAAACAAGTAATACTAATTTTAATAGCACCTAATAGAAACCAATATATTCAAAATATTCCTCTCTCAATCTGTAAACAATAAAACGAAGTTACAGTTCATAACACACAAAAAAATTCTACATTCCTTTTTTCCATAAGAACTCTTCAAAATCCAGTGCGTATTTTATACTTAGAACATCTGTCAGTCTAGACCAGTTGCAACTGAAGTGCTCAATTGCACATGTGGATTGCTGCCACAAACTTGGACTGCATAGTTATTTTTCATTAGTCCTCAGCTCTAGTGCTGTGTCTGGAAACACAAAGGTACTCACCAGCAGCAATAAATATTACATCTTTTTTCTTTTTCTTGAGAGAGAGATTTTTGCTATAGGGCCACATGTGTTTGCTGGAGACATAGAGCAAGACAGAGAGTGAAAAAGTGAGAAATCACTCCCCAAGTAGAATGGCCACACCACAGTTCCTTCTCCATTCTCCTCTTGGGATTTTGGGCACACACATGGCATATGTGCCCTGTGTGAGTTTCAAGCTACTGGATCTGGGACTCAAACCATGGTCGACCATGTGGGAGTCCAGTGCCTTAACCACTACACCACCTGCTGGCCCCAATATTATATCTTTAATACCATAAGGTTGAAAGTTCCATGTATGGTCATCACGATAGGTAATTGTAAAATTAAATTTTTCTATAACTTCTGGATTCCTCATAATTCTTTGGTGTATGGATTGATCAGTCATGTCTTATTATCAGGTAATAGTATGACGAATAATACTGTACTTCTGTCTCCTCTTCAGGACATGTGGGATTACATGGGAAGAAAAAGATTTTCTATAGTGAATCTACTTTTTAGGGCCACAGAGTCACGCAGGGTAGAGATATGGATGCAACCCTCATTTGCTCAGATTTTTGTCATCTGTTAAATTGGTTGCTTGACCATCACTTTGCTCACCTCATCCACCCATCCTGTTTATGTCTGTTTTGCTCTTTTTCTGAGTTCCCAAACATTGCAGAATCCAGGGCAGATGTATAAATAAAGCCTTGCCTACCATATATTTAAATACCCAAAGTATTTAAATAAAGTCAACAAATAGTTGAATGAAATATGTTTGTCCCTCTCCAACTGACAAATACACATTCAAAATACCAAAACTTTAAAAAAATGCGTTTTTATATTTTAATAGGCCAGTGATATTTAGAAAAGTAATAAATTTTTTAAATATGTCATTGAAAAATTGGGACCAGCAGTTGGTGTTATGGCTATTTCACTGGACTCCCATGTAGTCGACCGCAGTTCGAGTCCTGGCTAAAACTCACTCAGGGCACGTGTGCATGTGTGCCCAAATCCCGAGAGGAGAATGGAGAAGGAATTGTTCTGTGGCCATCCCCCCCCCAGGGGGTGATTTCTCGCTTTCTGTCTCTCTGTCTCTCTCTCTCTTTCTGGCGAGCACACACACTTGTTAGCAAAATCCTCTCCACAAAAAAAAAAAAAGAAAAATGATTTATAACATAAATGTATTATTTATATTACAGATATAGTT
Source organism: Tupaia belangeri chinensis (assembly GCF_000334495.1). NCBI lineage: Eukaryota > Metazoa > Chordata > Mammalia > Scandentia > Tupaiidae > Tupaia > Tupaia belangeri. The sequence continues at coordinate 586,328 of NW_006203786.1, forward strand.
ATGTTATCATAGCCAAAGTTTTCTCATAATTTGTGTTCTATTGACAATAATAATTGAAAGCAGGGGCAGCGAACTTTTTTCTATGAAAGACAAATACAGCATATTCTAGTATTGTGGGTCACGTGGTCTCTGGTGTCACTACTCAACTCTGATGTTGAAAACAGCCATAGCAGCATGAAAGCAAATGTGTGTGGCTATGATTCAATAAAATTTTATAGGTACACATTAAAATCAGGTTTACAGCCAACTTTTATGTGCCACAAATAATACTGATCTTTTTTTCCCCCAAATGATATAAGTGTGTAAAACAAACAAATGAAATACCAATCTTAGCTTTTACAGACTGTAGAAAAAAACAAGTGACAGGGCAGGTTTGAACTGAGCAAAATTTGCTAACCCTTGATCTAGGTGATTGAAAAATAAAACAATTTTTTCAAAGTGTACAAAGCATGAATACATTATACAATGTAAATTAAAGTAAATGTTAACATAAAATGCACCTGACTTTGTTTTTTGTTTTTTGTGTGTGCTTTTTTTTTTTTTTTTCTTCAGATTTTTGCCATAGGGCATGTGAACTTGCCAGAGAAAGATAGAGAGACAGAGAGAGGAAAAGTGAGAAATCTCCCCCTGGGGAGTTGGCCATACTCAAATTCCTTTTTCTCTATTCTATTCTCCTCTTGGGATTTTGGACATGCATGCACATGCTCCTGAAGTGCTTTTAAAACCACCAGGTCTGGGAACCAGCAGTTAGCATAATGGCTATGTTACTGGACTCCCACATAGTCGACCGCGGTTCATGTCCCAGACCCGGTGGCTTAAAACTCACGCTGGGTGTGTGTGCGTATGTGCCCAGGATCCCAAGAGAAGAATGGAGGAGAAGGGATTATGGCGTGACAATCCCCTCTGGGGGGTGATTTCTCGCTTTCTGTCTCTATGTCTCTCTCTGTCTGTCTGGTGAGCGCCCTATAGCGAAAATCTCCACCCCCCCCAAAAAAAAAACAACTCACCAGGTCCAAGACTAGAACTGCGATTAACCACATGGGAGTCCAGGACCTTAACCATCATGCCACTTGTTGGCCCCTGTCACAGATTTTTTCAAATTATTTTAGTCTAAAATATTCAATAGTGTCTATAAAATATACATTTTAATCAATAAGCATGAAAAAGTTAAACCAAAATTATTTGTTCTAGAAATTTTCAATTTCTATCTCAGCTACCATAATTCTTAGCATTTTATGCATGCCAGTGCCAAACATGGTCCATTTTCAGTTTTAATTTGAAATGGAAGGTCTTTTTTTAAGCCCCTTCTGTTCACTTTCCGATTCTAATTAACAATTTGTACACTTGAGAAATATAGCATGGCTTATTTTGAGACTAATTTTTTTCAGAGTGTCCTACTTAATTTCTACTCAGCCTAAGAATTTAGAGATAACAGCATTTAATTACTGAAAAACAGGTCTTAAAATGCTTAGGCATGATAACTCTTCTCCAACCAATAAAAATACGTATCAATTTTGATAATCTATTCCAATAAAATTCAAATGTATGTGATTTTATCTTTTGCCATAAAGTTGCACCATGGAATATCCTATGAGATAATGTCAATGAGAAAAGAAAAATTAACACAGGTAAATAGTGATAATACAAATTGCATTGCTTCATATAGCACCCACATATACACGATTTCTTTTAATTATCACAACTCTAATACAGACAATGTCCTCACATAACCTCTTTCTCCTCTTAGCACTTTATCCAATAGGTGAAATACTACACAGCTCAGCTTGAACTTTCCCTCCATCGTCCTCAGTCTCTTCTCTAGAAGAATTAGATGCTCCAATCCCCATGGATCTATTTTATTAAAGCTACCCAGTAGTTTAGCAAGGTTTGGTGCACGCTGGCAGACTATGACCTCCCAAGGCTTAGGACTATAATTTTATTCACCTCTGGATCATTATGATGTATGACAAGCTACATGTGCTTAAGAAAGACGTGATCAATTCATTCATTCATTCATTCATCAAATACTTATGGAGTGTTTTTATGTTCTGTGTATGACTCTAGATGTTGGAGATGCAATAATGAAGAATAAATGAATAAAAACCCTGTTCTTGTGGATCTTTTTTTTTTTTTGGAGAGGTTTTTGCTATAGGGCGCGTGCACTCACCAGACAGACAGAGAGAGACAGAGAGACAGAAAGCGAGGAAATCACCCCCCAGAGGAGATGGTCACGCAGCAATCCCTTCCTTCCATTCTCCTCTCAGGATCTTGGGCACACACACACACGTGCCCGGCATTGAGTTTTAAGCCACCAGGTCCGGGCCTCGAACCGCAGTCGACTACATGGGAGTCCAGCGACATAGCCATTACGCTAACTGCTGGTCCCTGGATCTTTTATTCTAGTGAGAAAAGACAGAAAAAAATCTAATAATTTATATATAATTATTTAAATAAAATATATTATTCATACATAACTATGTATTATATTTTGAACAATATATTATTGAAATGTATAGAGTGTTATAGCATATGTAACAGTATGTAATTATATAATATGTTACATAAATTATAACATTTGATTATACAATATAATATTTTATATATATACAGGTTCACTTGCTGATTATGGAGGTCAAGATGTCCCATCATATGCTATAAGCATTCTGTAGAACCAGGATTGGTCACGTGTTTCAGTCTGAGTCTGAGGACCAGAGAACCAGACTAGATGTAACGCCTAGTCTGAGACTGAAGGCCTAAGAACCAGTAGCCAAGAGGAGGTATAATTTCTGGGGTCCAAAACCCTGAGAACTCAGAGCTTCAAAGACTGAGGGTGGGAGGAAATAAATATACCAGCCTTTTTTTCTATCTGGGTTCCCAACAAATTGGGTGATGTCTGCCTACAACTGGTGAGGGCCGATCTTCTTTACCCAGTACTGAGTCAAATGCCAATTTCCTCTGGGAATACCCATACATACACACTTAGAAATAATGTTTTACAAGCTATTTGGTCATACTTTAGCCCAGTCAAGTTTTAAGTTGACACATAAAATTAAATATGCTAGTCAGGAAAATACATTGTTTGATAATCATTAAGTGGCATGGGGAAAAATTAAGCAAGGAAGGGAATAAGTATTGTAAGAGGGCTGCCTCATCAAGAAGATGATATATAGGTTGAGACTTTAGGAAGATGGAAGTGAACCATACCTGTGGTTAATCACAGGAAAGAAGAGGGACAAGGAATGTGTGTGATCTGCTGGAGGTCAGCATGGCTAGGATGGAGTTGTTATAGGATGGAGAGTTGAGCTGCATTGTATAAAATTCTTGGTTCTTTAGATCTAGATCTCTAAGATTAGAGTCCTGTCCTGAGACACAAAATGAAAAACCACAAACACCTGTAAAGTAGGAAAAGGGAATTTTTAATAGGAAAGTAAAAGTTTTTAATAGAAAATTACACTTCCATGTTTGAAAGGCATGCAGGTGGGCAGCTGCCAGAGAAGTACAACTGCACTGGGTATGGGGCTAGGTCTTACATTTATTCTAAGAGTTGATAATGAATATTTACTGGGGTGGGGGGTGTCTTTCATAATTACTGACTTCTTTGGAATTTGTGGGCTTTTTCCTGTGCTTGGTATCTTTCTCACAGGTGAGGAACTCAGTTACTGAATCCCACATACTGAGTGTAGACTCAGAAGATATGAGCATCCATATTTGGATGATCTGCCCAACCAGTTAATTGCTCCAGTGGAAATCAGGATGTTAACCAAAACCCTTGTCTTGTTGCGTCCTTCTGTATTTATGAGAAATGATAAGAGGGAAGTTAATAACTTTCCCTAGTGTTTTTCTCAGGTACTAAAGAAGAAAGATGGGATCTGCCTCCCCTTCCTGGCACCAGGAGTTGAATGGAAGAAAGGCATTTTCATAGAGGGTCTGGTTTTAACTCCTGATAAGATGTGATTGATGTAGCTGATATCTATTTTCTTAGGGCTACCCACTTATTTCTAGCTAACTGCCTACCAGAGAGTGAGCAAGCAAGCATTAGTAAAGAGAAGTGGAGAGCCATGCCCATACCTCAAAGGCTATTGCAAAGATTAGCCATTACACCATCTGAAAGCCATTGGAGGTTTTGAACAGCTTAGTAACATGTTTTATTTAGGTTTTAGCAAGATCACATTCATTAAAAAAAATGTATATGTGGAGAAATTGATGTATAAAGAAGAAAGCATTTTGCCAAAGGTCACAAAATTTATACTAAGAAATACAGGAACAGAACACAAGCTTCCTGACTTGTCTGGTTCTTTTTTCAACATTATTCACCTAGAAATAGTGCTCAGTATGTGAATATGGTTGAAGAGAATGGTCATTTTCCTGTAAATTGCACATTGATTATATCTAGGACCAGTAGATTACACTCAAGAAAAAAAAATCCTGATATTTTAGCTGGGTAAGCCCAACATTCTACATATGATGAATATTTAAAATGTGTGTGTTTTGTTATTGTCTAGACAAAATATTTGGATGTGGAACTAAATCGTTTCCTTTTTATTTAACTGCCCTTTGGCCATTTATGGACCAATCGTGCCTCTTAAATTTTATTTACATTTATGACAAGAATCACTTATCATCATGGGCAGTTATCCATAAATTTAAAGATATCTTTGTATCTAAGTAATACTGAACAAATTTGTTCCCACCTCCTGCAAAGTGTGACCCTTTAGCTATAGATGACCAGCTTGATGTTAGTTACACAGACATAATGTTGATAACTTATCTCCCTACAATACTAGCTCTATCTTTAAAATGAGAAATATCCACTTGTGCAGCTGACAAATTATGTACAATACAATGAGATATTACTAGTATTACAATATTATAAATTGTCATTATTGAAATAAAATTCTTGACTAGCACATTTATTTTTATAATTCCACGTGTAAAAGAATATTATGGATGATGGTTAAATAAATTATTGAAATAAATAAAAGTGATGCCAGATTAGGATTTGAACAGAGAAAGACTTGTGAATATTTAATAGGTTTTCACTGAAGACAGTGAATGACAACAAAAAACCCTAAACATTAATTGTCACTGATATTATTACATTTTTTTAAACCAGAGAAAAGAGCCTCTATTTTTTGGATGAGAATACAAAATATCAGAGAGGAAAAGCCCTTCAGTAGGTCAGAGGCAGGTCATGACCTAGGTCTAGACAATATTACTCCTCTTCTATTGCTTGTCCAAAGCACAAGATACTTGAGTGAAATATCACTAAGATGCAAAAAAATTAGTTGTACTGACTTATTTATGAAGAACTAGTCACAGGCATTATCTCATTTGCTGATGTATTGAATATTAATTTGGTTATACTCAAAAACCTACCTATTATTAGTAATAGTAATTTGTGTCTACAGATGCCTCTCATTGACTAATTGACACTCTAGACCCATCTTTCAAAGGCCCCTCTGATTTAAAGTTAAGCATCAACTAGTAAAAACAGAGCCACATTGTTTCCCTACTCGCATCTTCCTGCATGTCTGCTAAATCTAGAGGTTGTTAGACATAGGCTTAGCACGGCCTAATAGCACTTTAAAAGTAGGCTTTTTGTTGTTGTTACTGTTAGGGAAAAAAGGCTACCTCACAGGGTTGCCAGTTTTTTATTTCATAAAGTTATGATATTTTTGAAAGAACAGTAGTTCCCCATGTCCACTAGAAATATGTTCCAAACTATGACTGAAATCAAGGATAGTTCTGAACTGTACATGTCATATGTTTTTTCTACACATACATATCTATGATAACATTAAATTTATAAATCAGGCACAGAAAGAGATTAACAACAATAATATGATGGAACAATTATTGCAATATGCTAGCATCACTATTCTTGTGCTATAGGGGCATTATCGAGTAAAATAGGATTACTTTAACACTAGCACCATGATACCAACAATATAACAGTTGATCTGATAACTGAGATGATTATTGACTAATGGACAGGTAGTATATACATGTTGATATGCTAGACAAAGGGATGATTCACACCCTAAGCAGGAAGAAGTAAGACAGTGTGAGATTTCACCACGCTAATCAGAACAGAGTGCAATTTAAAACATATACATTGTTTATTTCTGGAATTTTCTATTTAACATTTTTAGATTGCAATTGACCATGGGTAGCTAAAATTTTGGGAAGCAAAACTTTGGATAAGAGAGGATTTCCGAACCTTTTTTTTTTTTTCCTTTTATCATCATATTACTCTATGGTTGCCCATGGCTCAATAACTTGTTCAAAGTTAACCAACATGGGACCCTTCAAGACTTAAGCCTTGGTCTTGTGACTTCAGGTCAGTGCTAAGAATTATAGTTTAGTACTAAAACAAACAAACACACAAAACAACAACATCAAGAAAAAAATACTTGGGACCAGCAATTAGCATAATGGCTATGTTGCTGGACTCCCACATAGTCGACCACAGTTCAAGTCCTGGATCTGGTGGCTTAAACTCATGCCAGGTGTGTGTGCGTGTGTGCCCAAGATCCCAAGAGGAGAATGGAAGAGTGGAGTTGCAGCATGGCCATCCCCCCTGGGGGGTGATTTCTCGCTTTCTGTCTCTCTGTTTCTGTCTGTCTTTCTGGAGAGTGCACGTGCCCTATAGCAAAATCCTCTCAAAAAAGAAAGAAAAAGAAAAGAAAAAAAATACATAAGGCTGAAAACTAAAAATTTTCATGATTAGGTATGTGAAGGGTACAAAGGGCAGGGTAAAGAATGAGAATAAAGCTAGTATACGGGGTTTTACTAGTTGGTAAATGTTCAGTCAAAGAAGAAGAAAGGCAACACCCTTATGGTAGCCCAAAACCATCTGGGGAAGAACCATTAGGTAAGCAATAATTGGGAGTCTGAAAAGTATTAGAGAAAATTCAAATATAAGGTAATGTGCAAAAGAAATCATTGTACTGAATGCACCTAGGAAGCTGAGAGGTTTGACCAAAGGAGTTTGAAGGATTCAAGAAAGGATAAAAGGAAAGATGCTAAAGTGATTAGGAAGACTACTGCTAAGATCAGGAATTAGACAAGAAGTAAAGCCAAGGCAAAACTGTGCAAAAAGAATAAAGTACTAGGGATATCACCTGAACTAAAAATGTATTTTAAAGCTGTGACAATCAAAACAGCATGATATTGGCACAAAAATAGAGACACAGACCAATAGAACAGAATAGAGAATCTAGAAATAAACCCAAAACATACAGCCAACTGATTTTTAACAAAGGGCACAAGATGATCCAGAGGAAAACAGAACGTCTTTTAAAAAAAATGGAACTGGAAGAACTGGATATCCACCTGCAGACAAACAAAACTAGACCTCTACCACTCACCATTAACAAAAATCAACTGAAAATGCCTCAAAGATTTAGATTTAAAAATTCAAACTATAAAACTACCTGTGGAAAACCCAGTGGAGACAGTTGAAGATACTGGAATGGGGAAAGATTTCTTAAATAAGATCCCTAAAGAATAGGCAACAATTTCAAAACTAGAAAAGTGGAAAATTACATCAAGCTAAAAAACTACTGAACAGCAAAGGAAACAATAAATAGCGTAAATAGCCAAACCACAAAATGGGAGGATACATTTTTAAGCTATACTTCAGATAATGGGTTGATAATCACAATACAGAGGGAAGTCATGCAGCTTACCCACAAAAAAATGACTAACTCAATTTAAAAAAATGAACGATTGAAATGAACAGATATCTCTCTAAGAAAGACATATGGATGGCAAATAAGCATATGAAAAAATGGTCAATGTTTCTCATCATAAGGGAAATGCAAATAAAAATCACAAAGAGATATAACTTAACCTCAGTCAGAATTTGTTATGATTAAACAAAGAACCACAAATGTGAGCAAAGCTGTGGTGAAAAGGGAACCCTCTTGCCCTGTTGGTGGAAATATGAATTAATATAGCAATTATGGAAAACAATATGGAGGTTCCTCAAAAATTTACAAGTGTAACTACCATTGACTTAGGAATTCCATTATTTGGTATTTACCAAAAGGATAGGAAAACAGTCAGAAAGACACTTGCACATCCATGTTTATTGCAGAATTATTCACCATTGCTAAGACATAGAAATGACCTATGTGCCCAATAACTGATGACTGGATTGAAAAAATGTGGCACATATACATGATGGAATACTAGTCATACAGAACAGTGAGACTTTGTCATTTGATACAAAGTGGATGAAGATAGAAGACTTAATGTTAAAGGAAATAAGGCATACTATGAAAGACAAACATTGTATATACATGCCCATACATATAGAACATCTGCACTCTATAGGAGAAATCGAAAGATTTGAAGATAAAATAGTAGGAAGAGCAAGTATAGATACCAGAAACTGTATGGAAGGCGAGTGAAGAGTGGGACATGATGGGAGATGCTCGGTGTAAAAGTGTTTAACAGATGCAAGAATGTTAAGTTCTTTGTTGAAAATGATGTATATAATAATATCCTTGATTTATCACACACACTTCATTAATGCCTTGAAAAACCACTATGTATGCTATAAAGATGTATGACAATTCTGAAAGATACACATTGTATACTCCCACTCAATTTGTACTGAGTGTTATGGCAAGGTTGAAAGATGGAAACTGTAATGTGGAGAGGATGGCTATAAATGCTAGAGTCTGTAAGTGGGGAGAGTGGATGGTAGAGAGTGGGTGGTGGAAAATGGATGTGAAGTACAAGGGGAGGAAACATTTAGCAGAAAGAAAATGTGAAAAAAAAGGGGGGAGAGAAAAATAGAGCATGTTCATTGTAAAATCAACTAAATTCTGTTGTACAGCAGGTTTTTCACAAATTGGCTTAATTACATATGTTTATTAGAATTAAACTATGCATAATAACATTTCTATTCATCCCAATAATTTCAAGCTAATTGTTGATCTGTCATGCATTTTTCATTTGTATTCTTGATTACATCTTGATTGAATAAAAACCCCCAACAAACTATAAATTCTTTACACAACCAAAAATAAAATATCTAAAAGAGAAGTGAAATTGGATTGAGAAACATTTTGCATTAAAAGTTGATCTTTGGGGCTAGCAGGTGGCCTGGTGGTTAAGGTGTTGGATTTCCACATGGCCGACCATAGTTCAAGCAGGACCCAGTGAATTGAAAATGATGCCAGGTGCATGTGTGTCCACACCCAAAATCCTGAGAGAAGATTGGAGGAAAAGAGATTATTGCATGACCATCCCCACTACTGGGTGATTCCTCACTTTCCTCTGTCTGTCTCTCTTCAGCAAGTGCATGCACCCTATGGCAAAAATCTACCAAAAAAAAAAAAAAAGGTAGGGTGTATGGTGTAGGCAGAAAGATGATGTGGCTCAGTTTTACCAAATAATGCTTAAATTTAAGTCCAGAGGGGCCTGTGAGGGACTGGTTTGGAGAATTAGTGAGAGGTTAAGCCTGGAGAGGCATGTCTAGACACAAACTATAGGTAATATTAATAGGCTATATTTATTGAATGCATACTCTGTGCCAGTATGAGAGGTGATATTATCATTAATTTATTTTTACAAATGAGAGAACTGAATGAAAAAGAGATCAAGTAACTTGCCAAAGGGCACTGACTGGTAAGTACTGACAGAAGGATTTGAACCCAGGTTTGCCTGAACTTAGTGCCCAAGTTCTTACTCAATGTATTATACTGCTCTTTAGTATTGTTTAAGTGGTTATTTAAAACCCTGGAAACAGAAAAGCCTAACAAGAGGACCAATGTAGAAGGATAAATTAAAAACCAAGAAAGAGTCCCCAGGAAAGACTAGGGGTGATAGCCAGACACAATAATTCACCCTGTCCCATGTGTGAGAGAGCTAAAGCACAAGAGCTATTGCTTTTGGCCATACAGCAGCCACTGAAGGTGTGGGGGATGAACTCTTTATGGAGTTCTTGGGCTGGAAGGAAAAAACTGGTTCAACCAAATGACAGCACTTTATTCCAATGGATGACACTGGGTCAGAGCAATAACTAAACAACTTGAAACACTGCACAGAAGAAGAAATGAAAGAAAACAGAAGACTCACATTCAGACTTAGAATTTTTATGGTGTATGTAATTTATTAACTCAACAAATGTTTGAATTGCTTATCATGTGCCAGGCTCTGTTAGAGTCACCAGGGTACAGCGGTGAACAAATGCCTTATCCTCACAGAACTTACATTCTAGTGTGGAAGAAGGACAATACACTATCCCAGACAAAGGGGTAGAGTAATAGAGTGGGTGCTATTTTGGACATTCAGTGATGCTACACATTGTACATCACCTACACTCAACTTAAACTTGGAAGAAGAAATTCAGCACATCTTAATATACCACCCCATAACACAGTAACATCACGTAATAACCCATGATATATAGAATATTCTGAAAGTAGAATATCTGTCTCCAGAGAAATATCAGTATAGACAGGCCAATATGATTATCCTTCATATCAGAAGACAGTCCTGTCAAGACTGTCATCTCTCGGGTATCCACTCCAATCCTCCTCTAGTCGGGGTGTAGAGATGGTAATGAATTCAGCACAATACTGGCATCACTCCTCAGCATCACTGTCAGTCTCAATTTTTGCCATTAGACTAAACACCAGAGGTAAGAACCAATATGTGGAAGATGTCTTAAATATAAGCCTATTAGATGCTTTGATTTTTCAATGTAATAATTTTGAAATATTATAAATATATCAGGAAAACTCTATGGAATGAATGGACACTCACTGTAACAATTTCGAAATATTATAAATACATCAGGAAAACTCTATGGAATGAATGGACACTCCCTATAATCCTTTGCACACACATGCCTTAGCTGTGAAATTATCTCATAACCATAAATTTGATGAGTCTTACTTCAAATATACTCCACCCTGAAGGGGAATGGGCCCTATAAACTCCTGCATGATGCAGGAGGCACATCTTTAAGGCCACAGAGCCCTTTGTAATAAGGAAGGAAGTATTTTTTATTTTCTACTATTGTGCTCAACTTCTCAAAGTAAATTTTTCATAGATTATGTCTTATTGGTCATTCAGAAGACCTCATCAAATTCAAATCTGTTTCCCAACTTTACTAATATGCAGTTCATACCTTGAGATTAATGAAGAGTAGTCAGAGTGATAATACCAACACATACTGTCAACAGAAAGCAATAAAAAGTGATTTTCTTTTGGAAACTTCCCAAATTATGTATTATACAATTACTGCATTATGGGAACCAGAAACAAACAAAATAGTTATGTAACATTGTGAGAAAAATAAAAAGAGAACGTTGACTATTCTAGAATTAGCTTATTCAAGGAATATTTATATATTTCATTAAAAATAGTTGAAGAGTTTCCATGTATTTTTTCCAATTTAAATTCAATTCAAGTATATATGTATATATATATATTTTTTTTTTGGAGATGTTTTTGCTATGGGGCGCATGTGCTTGCCAGACAGACCAAGAGAGACAGAGAGACAGAAAGCGAGAAATCACCCCCAGGGGGGGATGGCCACGCTGCAATCCCTTCTCCTCCATTCTCCTCTTGGGATCTTGGGCACGCACGCACATGCGCCAGGCATGAGTTTAAGCAGCCGGGTCCAGGACACGAACTGCGGTCGACTACGTGGCAGTCCAGCGACATAGCCATTATGCTAACTGCTAGTCCCATTCAAGTAAATTTTTATTTCCTTTTTAAAAAATTCACTTAAAACTTTCAGGAGAAGGAGGAAGTAGCCTTGACAAAATGTCCATGATCCTCCCCTTCCCCAGCCTTCCAGCCAGCCTGGATCATGGGTGTACCCATGGGCATATCTAGTGTGTTCCGGTAGACGTGGAATTCGAACCCAGGGCCTACCCATACAGCTCCAATATTGTTCAGTGTGCCTACTGCCCATGCCACTGTGGCTGGGTCTGATTTCCTTCTTTATGCTTCTCCAGGTACCTAGTAAAAATAGAACTCATTATCAGTATCAAAAGTTTTATTTTAACTTTTCTGACATAATAGGGCTAAACGACACAAATAAATGACCTTCAACAAGACAATGTCAATTGCAATTCCAAATACCACCCTTGGAATGAATTGGTATTGTCTGACCAAACATTAAGGTCTAGGAGTTACAGATGCCAGGGTAATCATTCTGTTTCCACATAAAAATATTGTTGGGGAAATGATTAGGTTGGTGGGTGTTTTGTTAGGGGTCTTACAGAAACTCGGATAATGAAGCATGACAATTTTTATCTGCCAAAGCCTGCCACATGACTCCTCGCACAGATGTCTATCAGTCTGGTGGGGAGGAGCAATCACTGTGTATTTACTCAGTATTTCACTGTTGACAACCTGTGAGGGCCCATCGTCCTTTGGGTCCTTTGCTATCATATTCCTAGCTTTCAAACCAATGTGGCAGCTGCTGTGTGTACTCATTTCTCACCTCTCTCTTCATGGTTTACTCTGCTTTTTAATGAAAGAGGAAATTTAGTTTAGTATCTAAAGACAAGGCTCTTGATTATTTTTAACTTTTCTACTAACCACATAAAAATAATTATTAGGTCATCGGGAAAGTTATGACAAATTTTTCTAGTTTTTCTATGCAAAGACCTATCATGACTTTCCCGATGAACCAATATTTATCAAAGTGATTTACTTACTTACTAGGTCAATTTTATTTTTTAAATCCCTGTATGTGATACCTTTTGCTTTTTAATTAGTATAATTCTATGATAGCTATTTATTTTCCTCATTAGCCTTCCCTAACTCAGACTCTGATCATCACTAACTGTACACACTCAAGAGAGAGTGAGAAGAGCAAGTACAAGTTTATTTTCAAAAGGGTTGTCCTTGGAAAGATGTGGATGTAGGAAACTGAGATGCGAGAGAAGGACATGGGTAAGGAGCGATAACTGAAGCTGTTTGCTTCTGTGTTTGTGTAGTTTTCTCTAGAAGGGCTCGGTTACTCGAGTATAGAAAGTAAAGATGTCTCTGATCCAGCAGTAGAGGGTCTTAGAGGGTGAGGCAGAAATGGAAGCCCCAGGGTGTGTTCTCTAGAATGACCAGCCTCAGGGCCCAGGATGTAGAGAGAGCTGACTGGACAGAGGTAATACACAGAGAGAAAGCAGAAGGTTAAGGTCCTCCCTGTCTGAGGCACATACCCAGTGTTAGGAATGCCAGGTTCATGGCCAGAGGTGAGATCCTGGTTTCTCCATGAGAGGGAGCTGTTCTTGGGCCTGCCCAGGTTTCCTATGGGCAGCCAAGGTGGAGTGGAGAGGATGTAGTTATTTGAGAAGAGTGAATGAGAGGACTCATAATTCCCAGCTCACCTACGGGGCTGTTTTGACTTCAGGGAGAAAAAATATCAGTTCTTGGTAAAGTATAACTAGTCATGCATCCTATTATGAAACATCTGCTTTATTCCTGAATCTTGGCCATATTGGGCAAATTTAATAGTCCAAACACTTGAGAATTTGGACTCAGTACAGTTCAAATGTCAGTGCAATGAAAATAGCAACGTTTTTCACCCTGTACAATGGACCACAATGGCTGCCTTCTCTCTCACGGTCAAGACCAGAACATTCTTCACCCTCTTCTTCAGTAACATTTGAAGTTGGGAAACATTTAAGAACTGTACAAAACTGTCCATTGTATCCCTCTGGCTCTTTAAATATGTAAATCATTAAAAGGTATCTCAGTTATTAACTAATTCTCATATATATTTAGTAACTGGAAGTATTTCATTGTGAAAACGGGAGATTATATACTCAAAATGCAGCAGCGTACAATATCTCTTACCCTTCCCTCCCTCCTCTTTTCTCTCTTTCTGATTGCTATCCTCTCCTTTGAATTGAAGATGTTGGTGTTGCTTATAGAAAGGAGGCAAGAGAAGGGAAGGAAAGGAGGAGGGAGGGAGGACTACCACCTAGAAAAACTGAGGGTAAATTGCAGAAGATATTTAATATCTGAGAGAATAATATTTCTTTAGTTTGATTCAGTTTTTAGTTCAGTTAGCTTTAAAACCCAAGGAAGGAAGATCATCTACTGCCTTCTCTGGGTGTATCATTATTTAAATACTACAAAGGCTTCCAGAACCAAAAGAAAATGTGGTCACTAGACTGAGAAATGAGCAAAGAAAAATATCCAGAAAAGACAACTGATTTTAAAGTGATAATGTAAAAACAATATACAAGGAGACCCTCAGTTACCAAAGAGTTCTAGCTATTGGGTTGTCATGACAGGAAAGTCATGACACATCTTTACACAGAAAAGTATCTCATTACTTTCTCAATGACCTACTAAAACGTTTGCTTGTAAATCATACACATGTAGCTCAAAAACTTTTTGCCTTATAAACAGTCCTATAAATAATAGTTGGGTTAGCACATTTGCTTACAAAGAGACTAACAAGTTCTATAATATAGCTACAAAATAGGGTAATCACAACTGTAGAGTCATTTTTTTTCTTTTAAACCCTATAACATATATTTACTTACAGCAAAACAAGTTGAAGTGACACAGAATCTGCATGACTACATCATGAGCTAACTGTGGCCCTCTATTGATGCTGATACCAAATATTCCTGTAATCCAGGAAGAGGCAGCAATGAGACCTTTACTTCGTAGTATATTAGGTGTGGGGAAAGCCGAGGAGATACCTCTTATTGAAGAGAAGGAGAAAAGAGAATGCTAGTTATGGCAAGAAAGAGGGTTGTACCAACTGCAAATAAACAGCTTAAGGTCAATTGGGTGGACAGGCAGAAAATGTAGGACACCCACATCCTTGGTAGCAATGGAGCAGAGGGTAGGAAGGGGTTAATCCTTCAAAGAATTACCTAAGGGAGCAACAGACAAGAGGTTTGCCTACCCTCCAGCAACTACTCATCCAACCATTCATATGGAATCAACTATGCATTTGATAAATACTTATTAAACACTTGCCTGTGTACGAGGTACAGTTGTGAAATTGACAATGTGTCTTTAATTGCTCCACATTCTCTTTCACTGCTCTTCTTATGTCTTTCTGGTAAAGCTCTCTGTTTTGATTTGGTTCTTTCCAAGATCCCCAAATGTAGAGTGAGGGCCAGATTTGAAGTGTAAGTGATGCCTCTTTCATGGTAGCCTATAATAGAGTTAGGGCACTTTTAGCCATTCTATGTTTAACGGAAGGACGAGGCCTTTTTAGGAAGAAGCTTTCTTGACAGCTTCTATGGATTCCCTAGGAAAGTTTGAAAAGTCGAAAGCGATCCATTTTGGCTCACTTTAGTTAGAGAAGGTTTCTTTGAGGAACTGAGTCATCAAGGACAGAGTACTGAGGGGCTGGCAGTGAGTGCACAGCAAGACGAGTGGAGGAAGACACAGCAAGGTCAATGGCCACCTGGTGCACAATTTCCTTCCTTTGGCGGTAAAATCCCTTGAAGGAGTTTTCTATACCCCATCTCTCCAATTCCTCTCCTTCTATTCATGCTCACACCAGGCTTCTGCCTCTATCCTTCCACCAAAATTGGTCTTATTAAAGACACCCAAAATTCCACATAATTGAACCTAAGAGATGATTTTCAAGGTCACCCCTTCTATTTGATACACATCCTACCCTGATTTCCAGAAAACCACATTCTGAGATTGTTCTCCTTGCCTGTACTGTCATCCTACTTGTATCTTTAGCTAGTTCTTGTTTTTCCCTTAAACTATTCCTTTGTCTTCTTCTCTCTACTATTTACAGGCATATTCTAGGTGACCCGATCTAGTTATGTAACTTTTTTTTTTTTTTAAGGTTTTTGCCATAGGGAATGTATGCTTGCCAAAGAGAGACAGTGAGGTTGAAAGTAAGAAATAATTCTCCAATAGGGATGACCACACCATAATCTGTTCTTCTCTATTCTCCTCCTGGGATTTTGGGTAAGCACACACATGCACCCACTGTGATTTTCCAGCCACCAGGTTCGGGACTCAAACCATGGTCAACCATGTGGGAGTTCAATGCCTTAGTCACTATACCACCTGCTGGCCCCTAGATATGTAACTTTAAATAGCATTTACATACCAAAATTTCTTCAAGTTATATCTCTAGCTCATACTTTTCCCTGAACCCCAGATATAAGTCAAATGTTCATGGATACCTAAGATCCTAATCGTGTCCTCCCTATCTCATTTGATGGGAATGTCAACCTTCTAGTTCCTTGGACTAAAAATAAAACCATTGTTAAAATACTGTTTTTTTAGTCACAATCCATATCCAAACTCCTGGAGAATCATGGTAGATCTACTTTCAAAATGCATCCAATCAATTAATACATCCTCCACTATTAATACTGTGATATGTTCCATCATTGTCTCTCCCCCAAATTACTGTAACAGAGTCCTTGCCTCTCCATTGTTCCCTACAGTCAACTCTCCACACTCTTGCCAGAGCAATCCTTCCAAAATGTCAGTCAGATCAGGTAACAGCAATGAGACCTTTACTTCGTAGTATATTAGGTGTGGGGAAAGCCGAGGAGATACCTCTTATTGAAGAGAAGGAGAAAAGAGAATGCTAGTTATGGCAAGAAAGAGGGGTGTAGCAACTGCAAATACACAGCTTAAGGTCAATTGGGTGGACAGGCAGAAAATGTAGGACACCCACATCCTTGGTAGCAATGGAGCAGAGGGTAGGAAGGGGTTAATCCTTCAAAGAATTACCTAAGGGAGCAACAGACAAGAGGTTTGCCTACCCTCCAGCAACTACTCATCCAACCATTCATATGGAATCAACTATGCATTTGATAAATACTTATTAAACACTTGCCTGTGTACGAGGTACAGTTGTGAAATTGACAATGTGTCTTTAATTGCTCCACATTCTCTTTCACTGCTCTTCTTATGTCTTTCTGGTAAAGCTCTCTGTTTTGATTTGGTTCTTTCCAAGATCCCCAAATGTAGAGTGAGGGCCAGATTTGAAGTGTAAGTGATGCCTCTTTCATGGTAGCCTATAATAGAGTTAGGGCACTTTTAGCCATTCTATGTTTAACGGAAGGACGAGGCCTTTTTAGGAAGAAGCTTTCTTGACAGCTTCTATGGATTCCCTAGGAAAGTTTGAAAAGTCGAAAGCGATCCATTTTGGCTCACTTTAGTTAGAGAAGGTTTCTTTGAGGAACTGAGTCATCAAGGACAGAGTACTGAGGGGCTGGCAGTGAGTGCACAGCAAGACGAGTGGAGGAAGACACAGCAAGGTCAATGGCCACCTGGTGCACAATTTCCTTCCTTTGGCGGTAAAATCCCTTGAAGGAGTTTTCTATACCCCATCTCTCCAATTCCTCTCCTTCTATTCATGCTCACACCAGGCTTCTGCCTCTATCCTTCCACCAAAATTGGTCTTATTAAAGACACCCAAAATTCCACATAATTGAACCTAAGAGATGATTTTCAAGGTCACCCCTTCTATTTGATACACATCCTACCCTGATTTCCAGAAAACCACATTCTGAGATTGTTCTCCTTGCCTGTACTGTCATCCTACTTGTATCTTTAGCTAGTTCTTGTTTTTCCCTTAAACTATTCCTTTGTCTTCTTCTCTCTACTATTTACAGGCATATTCTAGGTGACCCGATCTAGTTATGTAACTTTTTTTTTTTTTTTTAAGGTTTTTGCCATAGGGAATGTATGCTTGCCAAAGAGAGACAGTGAGGTTGAAAGTAAGAAATAATTCTCCAATAGGGATGACCACACCATAATCTGTTCTTCTCTATTCTCCTCCTGGGATTTTGGGTAAGCACACACATGCACCCACTGTGATTTTCCAGCCACCAGGTTCGGGACTCAAACCATGGTCAACCATGTGGGAGTTCAATGCCTTAGTCACTATACCACCTGCTGGCCCCTAGATATGTAACTTTAAATAGCATTTACATACCAAAATTTCTTCAAGTTATATCTCTAGCTCATACTTTTCCCTGAACCCCAGATATAAGTCAAATGTTCATGGATACCTAAGATCCTAATCGTGTCCTCCCTATCTCATTTGATGGGAATGTCAACCTTCTAGTTCCTTGGACTAAAAATAAAACCATTGTTAAAATACTGTTTTTTTAGTCACAATCCATATCCAAACTCCTGGAGAATCATGGTAGATCTACTTTCAAAATGCATCCAATCAATTAATACATCCTCCACTATTAATACTGTGATATGTTCCATCATTGTCTCTCCCCCAAATTACTGTAACAGAGTCCTTGCCTCTCCATTGTTCCCTACAGTCAACTCTCCACACTCTTGCCAGAGCAATCCTTCCAAAATGTCAGTCAGATCAGGTAACTTTTCATTTCAGAAGCCTACAATAGCTCCATCTCCTTCATAGTAAAAATCAGATTCTTTTTTTTTTTTTTTTGAGAGGTTTTCGCTATAGGGCGTGTGCGCTCGTCAGACAGAGACAGAGAGACAGAAAGTGAGAAATAACCCCCCAGGGGGGATGGCCACGCCGCAATCCCTTCTCCATTCTCCTCTCAGGCTCTTGGGCATGCACGCACACGCGCCCAGCATGAGTTTTAAGCCACTGGGTCTGGGACGCGAACCACGGTCGACTACGTGGGAGTCCAGCGACATAGCCATTACGCTAACTGCTGGTCCCTAAAAATCAGATTCTTTACAACAATCTCCATGGTCCCATATGATCTGATTTCCCATCCCCTGATTACTTTTCTGGTCTTATCTCCTACCCCTTTGCACTCTCTATTCCAGCACAGCTGTCCTCACTCCTCTTCAATCATGGGCATGCTCCCATCTCAGGGTCTTGGCACTGCTGTGCCCTCTTCCAGGAATACTATTTCCCTAAATAACTTTCTGCCTAAACTCCTCACTTCTATTAAATCTTTGCTAAAATGTAACCTTTTCTAAACACGAACCCTGCAATCCTACCCACCCCATCATTCCTTTATTTTACTCTACTTTGCTGTTTTTGCACATTATTCTTTACTTTGAAACATGTCATGTAATTTATTATGTTTATGGCTTATTATTTGTCTCTATTAGCTGGACTATAAATTCCATGAGGACAGAGATTTGGTCTTTTAAAAATTTTTCTAATTGCCAGAAGTTGTGTGCACTAGCCAGAGTGAGAACTCAGTGGGGCATGATCATGCCATAATCCTTTTTCCCCCATTTCTCCTGTCCTTTGAGATTTTGAGTACACTCTCACATGTGACTAGCATGTATTTCAAGCCTCTTGCTGGCGCATGAACTGTGGTTGGCTATGTGGGGTCCAGTTTTCTATGCACAGCATTTAACCAATACACTATAGGGCCAGACCTGGCCTGTTATGTCACTGTTTTATCCCACGGATCAAGAATAGTACATGGTACATTTTCTATGTGCAAATGGTAAATAAATAAAAGTGAAATAACTCAGATATTGTTTGAGCAGAATTGTGAATTCTTTAGGAGACACTTGGCACCAGGGTGCAGCTGAACGGCTTGTTTCTTGAGAGCAGGAATTCTTACCTCCAAATTCCAGCACTGTGCACCACATCTGGAATTAAAATTGAGTGGTCAGCAAATGATTATGGAATAAAGGCTGGCTACACTGGTGATAGAAAACTGCTGAGGCACTTGAAAAGAAGGGCCCAATGAAAAAAGCATTTATGAGAATATAATTCCGTCATCCTCACACAAGTTCACTAAAACTAACCCATTCCCGAACCGAATCTTAGTTTAGCTTCCTTTTGATGGCCTGGCCTAGGCACACTTTTATACTAACTCACATAACTCAAAATTTTAACCAGCATAAGACTGTATACTGAATAATTCCATTTATATGACATTCTGAAAAAGGAACCAGGAACATGGGAAGGTCAGTGATTATCAGGAGTTAAAGACAGAGAAAGAGCCTAATGGCACAGGGTCAGCATAAGGGAATTCTTTGAGGTACTGGAACTGGTCTGCTTCCTGTGTGCAGCCGTGGCTACAAGGATCTATGCACGTGTTCAAACTGCGCCCTGGAAAAAGTGAATGCTACTGTATGTAAATTTTTCAAATGACATTCCCCATTTACAAGATACTGCTGATGCTCTGCTAAAACCTAAGATAAAGGCTACATGCTCATAAATCTGGAAGAAAGTAGAAGCTTAATGGTCCCTTGGCTCCTCATAACGTTTGCATCGAGCATCTTCAGACAACCAGGGAGAGCTGTGCGCTGTGCAGGTATTTACATTTGTCCAGTCATGCACTATTTGGCAGTGAAAGTTCTGGGTACGTGTTTGCTCTAAGGTGTCATTTACTAAATCTGCCCTGGCCTGTCACCTCCACATTTGTGCTGTCAGCTAACAAACAAGGGAGGCACACAGAAGTCATACCTATGGGTCTTTGTTTTCCCAACAGGCCTGCTGTTCATGATGACTACATGAGACCAGGTCTGCTTTCCCTGTGTCAGATTTGCCTCTTTGAGAATTACACGGTTTGCTCTTTTGCAGGAGGATATTTTCAGTAGTGTTCAGTCCTTTGACTAGTATAGTTTAAAGCTTCAGCTTCCTTCTCTCCTATCCCTACTCTACGCTGTCATACACTCTCACGCTACTGTAATTCCCAGTTTATATAATGTTTATGTAGTTTCAAATGAACTCCATCTTGGTTATTTATCATATGAGCTACTTTGATTATACTTATCTTTTTTTTTTTTTTTTTTTTAGGGTTTTTCCCCAGGTTGGGCAACAAGAGGAACAGAGCTTAAATTTTTACTTTAAATACTTATTTATTTAATATCTTTTTTTTTTTTTTTTCATTTGACCAGAGAGAGATGGAGAGAGAAAAAAAGTGAGAAAGCAAGCCACCCGTTCCAGGACTTGAACTACAATTGGTCACATGGCAATACAGTACCTTAACCACCAGGCCACTTGCCAGTTCCAGACCTTCATTTTATGTTTTCTTTGAGGTTTTTGCTTTAGGGCACAGGTGCTCATGGGAGAGAGACAGAGACAATGAGAGGGAAAGTGAGAAATTACCACTGAGGGGGATGGTCACACCTCAATCTTTTCTCCTCCCTTTTCCTCCAGGGATTTTGGGCATGCATACACAAGTGCCCAGTGTAGGGCAAGCCGTGGGATCTGGAAATTGAACTGCGGTCAGTCATGCAGGAGTCTAGCACCTTAACCATCATGCCACCTGCTGGCCTGATAATCTTTATCTTAAACATATCGCTACAGCTTACTAACACTTTTATCTGTGTGACATCTTTTAATTCTTACAATAAACAATTAACAGGCAGATAGTATCATTTCCATTTTAAAATAAAGACACAGAGATCCGGAGTGGTTAAGCAACTTTCTAAAGGTCCCATGACTCATCAGAGAGGCAGGACAAGGACTAGGTTTCCATTCAATGTAAGGGGTCAGTAATCCTCACTGCTCCGATGAAAAATGAATTCTCACACCATTTTATATGACTCTGAAATCTATCAGCGTATAATCATGTTCTTCTTTTCCCTGTCCTTTAAAATACTGACGCGCACTAAGTTATAGAGACATTGGATTCAAGCATCTTATGAAATGCCTTGTGCACATCGCCTCACCTTACTCTGCTCACATTTTTATTCCCACTGCTAAGGGACCCTCTAGTCAGTTTGGCCTTGTCCTATCCTGGTCATCTACAGCTCACCTGTTTTCTAGCCCACCTTGTGGACTTTTTGGTGATTGAATAATTTTATAACTACATGATATATATCAACTGTAATTCAGTCCAGCAGTTTTTAGGTATCGCTTCTTGACAAATGTCTTTGACACTCTATGCAGTCTTTGCTTGAGAAGCTTAAAAGCCAACAAAACTCTTATTGAAGCAGTTTCATCACTGACACTGGCTGTTTGGGAGACACACAGAGATTGTGGCAGGGCCTTGGTTTTCAAGCTGGCCCCTGTGGCCCCAGGTTACAGAGTAGGCGATTCCTGTCAGAGGTGCCATTGACTGATTCCAACGGTGACAGTCCTGCACTTCATGCCGATGCAGTCAAGTCACGACGTATCTGCTACATTCCAACTATGCTGCACACTCAAGCCTTTCCTCAAGCTGTTCCCTCTGCCTGAATTTCTTTTCCATGTCCTGGTCCTGAGGATTTGTCAGACACTCCCATCCACTTTTATGAGGATGCCTGAGTTGGGGGCCCTGAGTTGGGAATGACTACATGTGGTGTTAGGGATTGATAAGAGATAGTGGAGCAGCCAAGTGTGTCCAACAGGAACGTCCAATCTGATCCTACAACTGCCCCTATCTCTACCCTTCTTACTTTCCCTTCTTTAGCTTCGTGTCTGCTGGCTCCTGGTTTGGCACTAAATCAAGCCCCTTCTATCTTCGTGTGTGGCTGCCATTTGTGTACCAGCATTCCTCAGGTGACAAGTCTTACCTTTCAAATCACCTCCTCCATTTTCCTCTAGGGATTTTGGGCATGCATACACAAGTGCCCAGCGTAATTTTCAAGCCCATAGGGTCTGGAAATTGAACAGCAGTCAGCCATGCAGGAGTCTAGCACCTTAACTATCATACCACATGCCGGCTCAATAACACTTATCTTAAACATGTATCTACAGTTTACTAACACTTTTATCTGTGTGACATCTTTTAATTCTTAGAATAATCAATTTAGTTGACAGGCAGATAGTATCATTTCCATTTTAAAAATAAAATCTTAGTATTTTCATTCCTTCAAATTCTGCCACCCTTATCCTCTCGTCTCCATGGTAGCTTTCTCCTGTCCCTACCTTTTGGGAGCAGAACAAATTGTTCTTTAAGCTGAACTCCCATGACCGTTTACACATCACCCATCACAATAGTTTTATTTTTAAATTTTTTTAATATATTTTTATTTACATTCATTCACGGTACATCATTACAGCATACAAGATGAGATTTTTCCATCCAGAATACACTGTATATTGTCTCAATCAAACACATCAACATACATATTATTGTCAACAAATAATTTTCCATTTCTTGTCTCCTGTATGTTTTGCTTTTCTTCCCCCATCCTTGATTCCCTATCTCTCACCTTCTGCCATTTCCCACTCTCCTTCCCCACTGTCTCTGGAATCTATGTTTGCTTTCTATACTGATTTTTTCCCCCACATTTTATTGAATTACTAAAGATCTTAATTAATCTAAGTATTTTCATAGCAAACACAGGTGATATATACATTTCCATGAACAAAAGTCTAACTTTAGACATCCTATAACATTTTACACTTGGTTGTAGCTTTTGGTTTGCTGGATGGTAGGATCCCAAAGGTAGTGGCTGTATTATATTGGGTTGTCGGAAGAGTATTTTTTCTATGCAAAAATGCATCACAACTTTTCCAACAACCCAATATTTATGCATGCTCTCATGAGATACCCAGGATAATACCCAGTGCTTAGTAAATTCTCAAGAAATGTTTCTTGCTTCAATAAATAAATAAGTACTATTTTATTCATTCTTAAGATGATTTTTATACAGATTGGTATAATGAAGAAAAATTTAAATACAATGAATGATACTACCTTTAAAAACAGGATGAATGACACACTTTGACTTCAGAAAATTCCTAATTAGAATTTATTCATAACCTTTGGTTAGTCATCCTAATCTACACAACAATTTTCTCCCGAAACATTCTATTTAGAGAGCAATTTCTCCTGTGTGCTCATTGATAAAACTCATCTGTCTGTCTGGACTGGTTGTCTGGCTTGTGTGTGTATGCACAAGCACACGTGTGTATATGTGTGTGTACAGGTGCTAATTTTGAGTCAAAAAGTACACATCACCTTGGAATTTCACTTATTATTAGCAAGCTTAAATATATCAGAAAAATGATTTCTTACCTATTCTGTGTCTTTGCATTTAGATGGGATGTCTGATAATATCCTAGTGGTTTTGAGGGGTCTCTCTCCTGAACTTAGGTTTTCTTATTTTAATAACAAACCCCACCATTGTTTGATAGTGAATGATTACGAATATAAGTGATATTCAATTATAGGAAAGTTATCTGTCCATTCTGAAACAAGTCTCTTTCTCTTTCCAAAGCTCATTCTACAAATTTGTGTGAAGGTGTTTAATCTTAAATTTGATCTAACCTAATTCAAATAATGAGAATGTAGTGAAATTATGAGAAAGGAACACATAAAACTAGGTTGTTCAGTTTTATTTTCCTTCAGATATTCAATGTAGTTTAAAAGAATTGAATTCATTTGCCATGTTCTCTTTAGGAAGCATTGTGAGAAGGATAATTTAGAGCTGCTCTCTTTCGCATGGCCTCGGCAAGACATAAAGGGAGCTCGCACTGCCTCTTTTTGCTATAATGAAGGCTCTGTTCTATCTGTCTGCTCCATGTGAACTCCTCCTTCAGACAGAAAGTTAAAAACTATAATGAGTCAAAATTCTCTCAGGGCTTTAACTACTCATAGGGAGTAAATTAGGCATCTTTGGATGCTTAACTCTTTCAGACTCTAAGACACTTTTTTTTTTTAAGTTGCTAATGGCTCAAGAAATTCGATTCTACTGTCAAAGTTGTCTCATTAACTAATGAGAATTATTTAAGTTCAGGATGTCCTTGGATTAGTTCCTCTCTGTATTAAAATACCTATTTCAGACACGAGCAACAAAATTAAATTTTTTGTCACGTTTCACTATTACTCTCAAGGCAGAAGCAGCAACAGGGACTATCTAAATAGTGAATCATTACTTTCCAAACAGACAAAAATGCCCACCAAAGCCTGATCATGACCTACCATTTGGAGGATAATGAAACCATTTTCATTCGTTACAGAGACAAAGCAGACTGGTATGGCAAGGACTTGAAGTGTCCTGGTCATGTTAAAAACTCACATTTTTTTAGACTGAAACAGCAAGAAAATCTTCAGTATTCTTGATCTCATCTCTATTTTTTTTTTTTTCTTTTTTGGAGAGGTTTTCACTATAGGGCGCATGCACTCGCCAGACAGAGAGAGAGAGAGACAGAGAGACAGAAAGTGAGAAATCACCCCCCAGGGGGGATGGTCACGCCACAGTCCCTTCTCCTCCATTCTCCTCTCGGGATCTTGGGCACACACGCACACGTGCCCAGCATGAGTTTTAAGCCACCGGGTCGGGATGTGAACCGTGGTCGACTACGTGGGAGTCCAATGACATACCCATTATGCTAACTGCTGGTTCTCTTGATCTCATCTTAAAGGTAAAGTGTAAAGACATTAGCTCGCACATGATATTTAAGGAAACTTTGGCTCACTTGAAGGGGGGTCTTGGATTTCTCACATCTTTTCCTGACTTTCCTTACTGCCATAAAGGAATCTATCACTTTGATATTGATGTAAGTTATCTGGTGCTCTCATTTATGGCAAAGGATTTGATAAGTGAAGAAAGTGTCTTAAAATACTAAAGCAAAATCTAATAGGGAAAACTAAGGAAGAAATGTAATATTAGGAAAAAACTTTAATAAAACCTGAATCGAAATAAGAAAAAAAAAAGTATTCTGGTCATGTTGAGTATTTTCATTGCTTGCAAAAACATATTCAATGTACAGCATAAGACTAAATGATAACACAACTCAACCCGAAGAGGAATTTTTCTGGTGAATAAAAGCAGTCTTCAGTGAAAATTTTTGAATGAAACGACTTCTCCCAATTTCAAAAATGAAACAGTAAAAAATTATCCCATGAAGCAGTAGTAAAAAAAAAAAAAAAAGTAGTATTCTAACTCACTAGGGTTTGTTATCCCCTTTAAGAAGTTCTCATTTAAACTGTCCAGTTCAAAGTTACCCCTACCCAGCAAAAATGTATTAAGCAGACGAGCGGCAGTGCACTGAGGAGGCAAAGGTGCAGATGAGGTGGGCTGGAGGAGTTCAGATAGATGGGACCAGAACTCTGGATTGTTAAGAGTAAGGACTAGGGAAACTTTCTCTCCAAGAAACTGAGTATCATTTTGAATCTAGGATAAATATTGAATACCAGAAACGCAGTAGATGCTTATTAAATTTCTATTTCATGCATCTGAAAAAATTGATTTTCAGATTCTAAGTACACAGCTATCTGATCTTACATAATGTTACCATCCTGTGCACTAATGACTAAGATAAATGTCCCCAATCCTGCTGTTTTGATCTAGGCATCTCTATTTTTGCTGTGCTGTTGGTAATAGTGTTGGGGGTTCAATGCAAAAGAGATGCTGCATGGGATGAGTATCATTTATTTATGCCCTCTGAAAGACGTCCAGAGAGTAAGGGTTTGGTATCCCCTTTAAGAAGTTCTCATTTAAACTGTCCAGTTCAAAGTTACCCCTACCCAGCAAAAATGTATTAAGCAGACGAGCGGCAGTGCACTGAGGAGGCAAAGGTGCAGATGAGGTGGGCTGGAGGAGTTCAGATAGATGGGACCAGAACTCTGGATTGTTAAGAGTAAGGACTAGGGAAACTTTCTCTCCAAGAAACTGAGTATCATTTTGAATCTAGGATAAATATTGAATACCAGAAACGCAGTAGATGCTTATTAAATTTCTATTTCATGCATCTGAAAAAATTGATTTTCAGATTCTAAGTACACAGCTATCTGATCTTACATAATGTTACCATCCTGTGCACTAATGACTAAGATAAATGTCCCCAATCCTGCTGTTTTGATCTAGGCATCTCTATTTTTGCTGTGCTGTTGGTAATAGTGTTGGGGGTTCAATGCAAAAGAGATGCTGCATGGGATGAGTATCATTTATTTATGCCCTCTGAAAGACGTCCAGAGAGTAAATTATTAGGTCCTTTTTCATTCTTTTGGAGAATTTGTTCAGTGTCTTTTGACCTTTCTCCAGTATATTCGGGGGAGTAGGTATGAGTGCATGCGTGCCTGCATATGTGGAAAAGCACTGAGCTGCACTGTTCAGTGGGCATTGTTGGAGTGTCTGCAACATAGCACAACTCCAGAGAGCTGTTGATGTGACTCAGTGTCCTTTTACCTAAAAGCTAGACACAAGTGTGCCAGACCTACTGGTGCCTTGGTAAATGCTTTGTCAATAGACACAGCCAAAGTTCAATCCCTCCTGGGAGGCACTGGATTCAGCCCTGTCATTCTGTTTACATTTCGTGTCTTAAGACAGAAAAGGCAACAAATTCTTCCAATAAAATCCATCTCGTTCAGGGTTCCTTTCTTATAATACTGCTATGAGGAATCAAATAAAGTGTTACATCAAGTAAAATAGACCAGGCACAGAAAGACAAATACTGCATGATCTTACTCATAGGTGAAAAGTTTAGAAGCTGATCTCATAGAAGTAGAAAGTAGAATGGTGGTTATGGGGGGAAGGGATAGTCTGAAGCAATAATTGATCAAAGATAGAAAATTTCAGTTAAATGGAAGAGATAAGTTTGAGAGATCTATAGTACAACATGCTGACTATATATTACATTGAAAACTATGAAAGATGGGTATAAAGTGTTCTTATGACAAAAATAATAATGTGAGGTAATACATACGTTAGTTAGCTAGATTTAGTCATTCCACAATGTGTATGTACTTAAAAAAAATCATGTTGCACACTGTAAATACATATAGCTTTATCTATTTAAAAGTTCTACATATTAAAAACTAGGTCTCACTTGCTTTTGCCTACCTACCACAATTCTCATCCTAGATGTGGGATAATGGTAGAGCTCATCTCTTATGGATAGTTATTGAACTTACCACACACAGAGTTTTAAAAGTGCTAGCCCTATTCGTTCTCTTGGTGCAGTTTCCCTCTCACTCCCCACCAGCTGGATTTGGCAGTAGTAGTTACTCTGCCGTTGTCAGCTGTTCTTAGTCAATATTAAGCTTAAATTGCTATTAGCCATTTTCATCCATACTGTTTCGTCAGGAGAATCATTACTTTACATTCTTCAAATCTCCAGTAAGAGACATATTCTAGAAATCTGGTTTGTGAAATTTATAGAGTATGAAATGAAGCTTTCTTCTTTCCCAAAATAACCATTGAGAAACTCCAGACACATCTTCCTGAAAGAGAATATGCACTGCCTCTCTTCACAATGTTCAGGGGGAAATGCCTATGAATTAATGCAGTGATAAATATTACAGATATAGCCCCTAGATATATAGTAACATGATGTTTCTAATTAAGATGCAGCAAGACTCTCAGACACAAAATTGTTCTTTTATATTAAGAGACAGAATTAGAATAACTTATGTTAAAGATTATGCTAACTCTAGCACCAACGATTCCATTGTGTATTTTCAGTAAAGCTGACTAAATTTTTTTAGAACTGTATGAAATTATGGAGTGAATCTAGCTGGAATAACAGATTTGTTTTTAGCTTTGGAAGTCAGTGAGCAACAGAATTTTTAATTTGATTTTGTTATTATTTAGAACTTCATGGGAAGGGAAAACACAAAATAAAATTTAAAATAACTCTAGTAGTAACAGTTTTAATGAAATGCACATCACTAGGAAATGGAACAACTTGTAACTTCTAAATGCATGGTTAAATTACTAAAAGTTATCCTAAATGAAGTCAATGAAGAAACTAACAAGTAATTATTGAATGTCAACTTTGTGTATAGGATAGTAGAATATGGTGTTTAATGGAACTGAAGTTGGATTTCATCTGGACCAAAACTTACCTCAGATTTCCCATCAATCTACTAGTTGACCAAATAATTATATAACTGAATGAATGAATGAATGAAGAATCTATTCTTATTACTATCAGGTCTATATTGATGAAGAAAAAATTTAAATACATGTACTTAAGTTTTTTATTAAAAAAAACAACCCTATATTTTCTTTATTATTCTACCTTAAAGAAAAACAAAAATGAAACAAGCAATAATATCTTACCTCTTCAAAATCACATGTTTTTATCCCTGATTCTTTCCTTTCTTTTTAAGTTTTGCATATGAAGGTATAATTAGGTTTTGTAAACCTGCATAAACTCCCTAAGAACGAGCAGATTGCTCTCTTCATTCCTTGTAGAATAAGTCGAATGTGCTCAGGAATTTTAATTCCTACCTAGTTTCCTCTTTGATTCAATAAAGACCACATATCAATTACAAGTAGAAAACCAAAACTATTTTCAATGAAAACTTTAAAAGTTTATACTCTACTTGTCACCTGGTAACTTACTATTCTATCAGAGAAGCAGACAGGATGTACTTAGGCTTTCTGATACTCAATCCTGCAAGTCTGCTCAATTGTATGATGACAGCACCCTGACTCTGTAATCAAGGTCTGAAAACGACTACAGCATTGGCTTGGAACGCCCAGCCCACAAGGATACCATTAATGAAAAAAGCAGTACACAGAAAGTTGTCTTCCCTTCAACCTGCTTCTTCTATCCTGCTCAGATTTGTTGTTTTCCAAACATAGTATCTACCACCTTCACACTTTTCATCAAATCTGTGCACCACCCAAAAACTCTTTACTCACTATATTTATTTGACTCCCTTTTAAAAATTTAAATATTCAGGCTACCTTCATCCTGAACATTATCTCTGAAATTGTAATTTTAAAATGCTAATTTTTCCTAATACATGTTAAAGTAAGACTATGGCTATTATACATGCTTATTTCTTGACAAAATGATAAAAATAGGGAGCATATCAGTGGTTGCCAAAATTTTCAGAGGAAGAAAATGAGTAAGGTGGCTGTGGCTTTAAGAAGTAATAAGAGGGAGCCTTGTGATAGAGCTGCCCTGGGCCTGGGCTGTGGTGTGGTTAGCCAAATCTGCAAGTGATAAAACTGCAGAGATTGGGGACTAGCAGTTGGCATAATAGCTATATCGCTGGATTCCCATGTAGTTGACTGCGGTTCAAGTCCTGGACCCGGTGGCTTAAACTCATGCCTGGTGTGTGTGCATGCGTGCCCAAGATCCTGAGAGGAGATTGGAGGAGAAGGGATTGTGGCATGGCCTTCCCCCCTGAGAGGTGATTTCTAGCTGTCTCTCTCTGTCTTTCTGGCGAGTACACATGCCCTATAGCAAAAACCTCTCAAAAAACAAAAAAAAACAAACAAAACACACACACACACAAAAGAACTGCAAAGTTTAACACACACACACACATACACACACACACACACACAGTTTGTGGAATTGGTGAAATCTGCTTAAAGTTGATGGATGTTAATATTGTCCATTTCCCGATTGTGATATTGTACTCCATTTCTACAAGATATTACCATAAGGGAAACTGGATGAAGGGTACACAGGAACTCTCTGCTTTCCTTCTCACAACTGCATGCAAATCTACAATTAAGTCAAAATAAAAGGTTTGGAAAAAATAATAAAGGAGCATGCCTGGTTAAATTATGGAATAAGATAAGCAGTGAGCAGAGGTTTTTTCTCTTTAGTGTAAGTCGTCTTCAATATTAGGAACATACACTAAAGTGCATTTTGCTTACCTGAGATTCGAGTTTGCTTGGGTGTCCTACATTTTATCTGACATCTCTGCATTTAACCTAAGATCTAAAGTAGAAGAAGAATCTAGCTATATAAAGAGAAGAATCAAGGTATCCAAGAGCAGAAATTACAGCAAGTTATGTTACAGGTAGAAAAAAATATATCACACGTGTAAAGGGCCTGGGGCAAGAGAGAACTTGATGTACTAATGGAACCGGATGACACCTTGAAAGCACGATGAGAAGCAGAGCAGACCCGGAGCTGTAAACACCTAGGGTTGCTGTACAACGGTCCAAAAATAGGCTGA
Organism: Tupaia belangeri chinensis; assembly: GCF_000334495.1. Taxonomy (NCBI): domain Eukaryota; kingdom Metazoa; phylum Chordata; class Mammalia; order Scandentia; family Tupaiidae; genus Tupaia; species Tupaia belangeri. Next base: position 617,023 of record NW_006203786.1, read on the forward strand.
AGGGTGATCACTGTTAGGTCTACTGTGGCTTCCAGTCCCAGCGCTGAAACGTAAAGTCCCTTAAGAACCCCCTAAAACAGAGAGCTATCCAGACCCAGATAAGGCAGAGTTTGACTAACAACTTGGAAAACGCTGTTTTTATTCCATGCCTTTTTAATTTCCTTAAGAATTATTGAATTGAATTTTATTTATAATTATTATATTTTTCTAATTTCCTGTAGGCACCTATGCCCACCAGAGAGAGAGAGAATAAGTAAGCAAGCCGCCAGGTCTGGGACTTGAACTGCAGTTGTGCATGTGGGAGTCTAGCACCTTAACCACCACACCATCTGCTGGTCCCTCCATGTTTTTTTTGACAGTGAGAATGAAAAGCAAATAAGTGTATTAGTAAATTAAAATAAATTCTTATTGGGAACCAGCAGTTAGAGTAATGGCTATGTCGCTGGACTCCCACATAGTCTACCGCGGTTCACGTCCCGGATCCGGTGGCTTAAAACTCACGTCGGGCGCGTGTGCGTGCGTGCCCAAGATCCCAAGAGGAGAATGGAGGAGAAGGGATTGCGGCGTGACCATCCCCGCTGGGGGGTGCTTTCTCGCTTTCTGTCTCTATGTCTCTCTCTGTCTGTCTGGCGAGCGCATGCACCCTATAGCGAAAAAACCTCTCAAAAAAATAATTCTTATTTTAGTAGTACCCCAAATTATCCAGTATGCTGGCAATATCTTGTATCCCTCACACTTAGACAATGCATGAGCTCCTGCCACACTCTGCTTTAGATAAGCTGTATAACCTGGGGCCTCTCCCTTCATGCACGAGGTCTCGGTTTCCCCTTTTTGCATAGCAAGAGGTGTGACAATCTCCAATCTTTCTTCTAGCTCCTGTGGTCTATGGTTTTTCTACCATCTTACTGTGACCTCAATGAACTGTAAACTGGAGCTGAACCAATGGGAAATAGAAAACACCTGATACAAGGAATTATCTTGCACTTTCATCTCCTACTTACTAAAATCCACTGTAAAAATGATCATTTCCTATAGCAGTAGCACTGCAAACAGATTAGGTCCTACAGCTATTCTGGGAGATTTATGTCATCAAGGCCACAGAACATTGACCATTTTCCCCCAACTTTGAAAACAACCTAAGTAATTATGTAATAAATTATTGCAAGAATAAGTTGCATGTGTTGGCAAAGAATAGCATTAGACTCAAAAAATCTCTGATTTCTGGCTCTGTCATGCAAATTTTCACCAAAAGTGTTATAAATTTATTTCAAGATAAAAGCATTTACCATATGAGACATTGTATAGTCAGAACAAATGTGGGCTTTGAGATCAAAAAGAGCTGGATTTAATCTCATCTTTTCCACTTGTTTGTTCTTCTGATTTGCAGTTTCCTAACTGCAGAGTTACTGTGAGATTAAAATGAGACAAAATATGTAAAACATCTAGGAACCAAGCAGAAAGTGCTTAGTAAATATTGTATCCAAATATTTATAGTCATCAAAAGTCTGAACGTTAGAATTTTGGTAGACCTTTTTTGGATAAAATATAAGATGAACACTTTCAGACAAGTCAGTTTAGCCTTCAGAACTTCTATCTGGTTTGTTGTAAGATGGAATAATACTATTTGTTTTGTTTAAAGATTATTAAATACTAACAGCATATAAAGCACATAGTCTATAAGCTTTATGCACAGCAATGAACACATGGAAGATGATTGTTAGATGTAATTGGACAGTGGTGTTCAGATCTCCTTGGCTGATGAAACAGCAAAACTACTTGACAAAACAACAACAAAAACCCTGCATATGTTGTTAGTGGAGGAAGGGGTTGATGATATTGCATTTATGTGCCTATAAAATTCTAGTTATCCAAAACAATATTAATGATTATGAATAAAAAGTTTGGAGCTCCAGTTCACCAGAACCAATTCTCTCCTCTGATACACAGGAGTGTCCTCTTTGGAGGACATGTGAGTGTTGGGCCTCAATGGTCCCTTCACAAAGAGTGAACAGTTGTGTCTGACAAGGAGCTCTTTGAGCCTGTCCACTTTATAAGAGAACACTGGCAATGTAAGTTTAGTTATGCATCTTTTTTTAATATATAATTTGGGTCTAAGGCACCCTTCAGGAAATTCTATCTTGGCAGTCTATATGATATCAAAACGACAAATACAAAAGTAAAAATATTCATGTAAATTGGCTGGTCAACTCTCCTTCCTGAGATTCCATTTGTTGTGCTGATTCATTTGACATTAAAAAATAAAGTTTATGGGGGCCAGCAGGTGGCATAGTGTTAAGGCACTGGATTCCCACATGGCCGACCACAGTTCGAGTCCCAGACCTGGAACCTTGAAACTCACACTGGGCACGTGTGCATGTATGCCCAAAATCCCAAGAAGAGAATGGAGTAAAAGGGATTGTATTGTGGCTATCCTCCCCCCCAAGAGGCGGGAGGCGATTTCTTGCTTCCCCTCTCTCTCTCTTTCTCTGGTGAGCACGTACACTCTCTGGAAATTAAAAATTAAATTGTGGCTATCCTCCCCCCCAGGGGGCGGGAGGCGATTTCTTGCTTCCCCTCTCTCTCTCTTTCTCTGGTGAGCACGTACACACTATAGCAAAAATCTCTCAATAAAAATGTAAAAAAAAAAAAATTAAAGTTTATGAAAACCAGTACTGTACATAGAAAGCCTCCCCTAGCATTCTTATGTGAGTTTTTAATTGTTGTTGTTTTTTGGCAATGTGAAAACTAAGCACTATTCCATGGCCTCATTTACACACTGACAAAGTAGACCCCTGGCTCACCGAATGTTGACCCATCTCGCAGAGTCAAAGAGGAAAAGGGGCTCAAATATTTGATAGAGCATAAAATGTGAAACTAACACTGCTACTTAGTTCTGGAAGAATTCATCTTCCAGAAACTAAGAAAAAGAAGGGATCTTGCCTACCATCTTTACACCTAATACTCCATTTCAATATAAGGAAAATAAGTTTCAGAGATGTAAATCCTGACTTGAAGGCCCCCCAGAGGGGATGGACCTGGGAAAGAACCCAGGTGACCTGACTCTCAGGCTGTCACTTTCTTACTGAATCACATATAATAGGTGTAGGTGATAGGAATAATTTAGTAAACTTTGGCTGGATGTGTACAAATATAATAAAAATAAGCACAGTTTTTAGTAGAATACCTTATGTTTTCTGAGCCTTTACCCATGCGAGGCAGTGGTGTGAATATCTGACATACATTATCGCTCTTCGTTCACAAAATGACCCCAGTGATTGGTGTCATTGCTATTACCTTTCTAAAATGAGAAAAATGATGAAAAAGTTTTCATGGATGTTTTCCAATGTCACAGAATTAATGAAAAGCAGAACCAAATTCAAACCCATTTCTGTCCAACTCTGGCATGGGACTCTTAGTAACTTTTTATTGTATAATGCTTAAAGAGTTGCATTATTAAATAAAGTAGCATATAAATCGATCTCCTATCTCTAGCCTCATTTACACCTGGCACTATGAACACCTTCTGCACAATACAGGTGAAAACATAGTTACTGTCTGTTATCACTGGTAAAAAATAAATGAGCTTCAGGAAATTTGGTTAGCACACCAATCATCACCAATCTTGGAAATAGTAGCTCTGAGGATGAATGTTATCTTTGCAATAAAAAAGATGGCATTCATTTAAATAAAATACAGGGTTCTTGCTCCTTAATATCCCAATTCCACGACAGTCACCTGTCATTAACTCAGCACGTAACTCTTTCACTCAGGCTGAATAATGTTCTGGAAAAGGCAGCTAGACTACTTAAACATTCATACCTCTATTGAGTAGGAACTCATTTTTCAACCACTGAACACTCATTCCTTATGGACAGAAAAGGTAAGATATGAGTGAAATATGTATTAAAGGAGGAACTATTTCCCCAGGACAGTTCAAAATAGGTGGAAAGCACTATTGTAATTTCCTTGCAATTGCATGGTTCCTTTGCTTATTAAATTTTGAAGAGGTTATCAATTTGGAATATAACCTAAAGAGTTTATGTTTCATAATTTTCCTTTATTGCTGAAATATTTATGCAAATATTCAGTGTAGGAAGATGCTGCCAGATGGAAATGCAATAGTTGTGGAATTCTTCCTGGCATTTCCGACAGAATATATAATACCGAATCACTTTATGCTAATGTTTTGCAATGGAATACATATTTTATAGCTACTTTGAAATGCAAATTTAAAAGATCTGAACATTTTAGAGATCATGCCAATGCAAAGTAAACTAATATAAAAAGTAAGAGTTAGATGGATAAATTATAGCAGTGTCATATCAACTGCATTTTGGTAAAAGTAATGAGCCATGTCTTTATATCCTTTGTGTAAATACACTTTAATATTTAGAAGTAAAACTGTTTTGGTAAGATTAACATTAACTTGCTTCAAAATATATATATGACATCTGTCAAGTATCTGACTTTTAAGGATACTTAACTTTCTTACTCCACTTTCTCACTTTAATTTTCATCATTGATAAGTTTTCTGATGAAGGGTTATATTTTATCTTTGCTGCATCTAAAACAGAATGAAAAATCTCAAGAGTGTGTCACAAGTGAGTGTGAGCTAAAATGGGATTAAATTTTTATTAGTAGTAGGTATCATCAAGCCTGTAAAGTGTTAAGTTTTTCCAATTTGCCAAGTCAATTATATTTCACTACATTATAACAATTTGTAAGAATCAATACAAGCCTCAGCTCTAACACTACAGCCCAGTGCAGCAGCTATAGCCAAGTGTCTACCACACATCCATGTATATTTCAGGGTATTCACAATTGCTAAGATATGGGCTCAACCTAAGTGCCAAACAACTGATAACTGGATTGAAAAAAATGTGACGCAAACAAACAAAAAGACAACACATTTAATAGGCACAAAAAGAAAACCTATCTGTTGATGATAATGTATACGGTTATGTCTTTGACTTGACTTGAATAAGTCATAAATATTTTGGTTCAATAAGCACTGTACTCATACTGGGAAAAATACATGCTGTAAAGATGTACAGGGATTGAATGAAAATAAAACAATACAATTTTTTTAAAAGAAAAAAAACTGGCACATAAACATTATGGAATACTACTCAGCCTTAAAGAATGAGACTCTGTCTTTTGATACAAAGTGGATGAATATATAAGATTTAATGCTAAGTAAAGTAAGCCAGATTATGAAAGACAAACATTGTATGTCCCCACTCAATATATACTATCTGAACTTTATGGCAGAAATTGAAAGAGTCAAAGCTGTGACAATAGGGAGGGCAAGTGTACATTCCAGAGACTTCATGGGAGGGGAATGGATAGTTGAGGGTGAATGATAGGGGCTCAAGAAAAAAAAAGATTTTTTTTTCCTACTTTTTAACTTTTTTTTTTTTTTGCCATAGGGTGCATGCACTCACTGGAGACAGAGAGAGGGAAAGTGAAAAGTCATCCCCAAGGGGGCATGGCCATGCCACAATCCCTTCTTCTCTAGTCTCCTCTCAGGATTTTGGCCACTTGCCCAGTGTGATTTTCAAACCGCCAGGTCTGAAGCTTGAACTGCAATGGACCATATGGGAGTAGAGCACTTTAGTCATTATGCCACCTACTGGCCCATAGGGAAAAAACATTTAACAGATTCAAGAATGTGAAGTTCTCCATTGAAAATTATGTATGGAGTATATGGTAGTATCTTTGACTTGATTGGCATACAATGCATGTATGCTTTGGAAAACCATGATATATATTGTTAAGATGTACAACAATTAAATATAAAAATTAAAAAAGGAAAGATGTATATGGTAATGTCCTTAATTTAATTATCTCATATTGCAGGTATGCTTTGAAAAATCATACTGTATGCTATGAAGATGTACAATGATTAAATGTAAATAAGAAATCACAAAATTAAAAATTCTCTTAAAAATCAATACTACATCCTAATCCTGTCATTTCCTAAACTTGTCATCAGAACCTCAGTACTTAAACCAAAAAACATTCTTTAAAAGATGCTGGAAAACACAGTCTTGTCACTGAGTCCATGGAGGAATTTCTTCTTTTCACAGTCAGATATATTTCACTCAAGATTTTGAATAAAATGCCATCTTGGTTTGAAAGGCATGATTGCTCTCGACAACTCCTTATTTACATCCCCCCTTTTAGAGCTGTTTTAACACAATTATGACTCAAGGATTGAATGTGGGCAAGAAAAAGGAAACTGTGAACTTCTTGTGAATGATTAAAGTCAAAAAACCCAAAACTTGATTAAAAATAAATATTTTGGTTCATTTAAGGTGCTAAAAAACCTAGAGCATTTTTTCCTGTTTCATTCCTTCTTAGTCTCAGAGAAGTTATAAAAAATAAATGAATAAAGCAAAAATACCATCAGCATCAGTGGGAGTTTTTTGTTTGTTTGTTTGTTTGTTTGTTTTTTCAGACAGTGGAAAGCTCAAATTTAGAAGTAAAAAATGATGCTAAATTCACTATTAATAAGGTACATTAGACAATAAATAAAGTACACTACATTTTGATCATTGCAAAATCCTTTTGTTTTTAAGTACATTCTAGGGTGAGTGCATTCACTAGAGAGATAGAGAGAGAGAAAGAGAGAGAGAAGGAAAGTGAGAAATCACCCCCTCCTCACTGAAGGGATGGCCATGCCACAATCCTTTCTCTTCCATTCTCCTCTCAGGACTTTGTTTGCCTAGCATGTTTTTTGAGCCATTGAGTCCAGGACTCAAACCATGCAGTCAGCCATGTGGGACCCAGCTACATTAACCTCCACATCACCTGCTGACCTACAAAATGCTTTCATAGTTTGTATTAAAAACATTTATTCAACTATTAGAATGGGGAGCTCCTAGTTCGCTCCACAGTTAGAGAAGTACATTCACAGAGCTGAAGTTGTTCACCCAAGGTGCACATGTAGAACATACTAGTTGTGCCTTTTTTTTTTAATAATACTTAAACTTTCATAATTATGGTTTGGTCTAACTCTTTAATACATGCTGGAGCAGCCCAACACTTAGCAAAGCAAGAATCCATGTGCATCTGAAGTGGGCCCAGCCCTGTTCCTTTTACTTATTTTTTTTTTGCATTTAAAAAAAATTGCTTTTTCACTTTTCATTGTTTTATGTTGTCTCTTTTTTTTTGTCTTTTTTTTTTTCCTTTTCTTTTACCTGACTTTCTCACCTTGCTTCTCAGCTTCCAACTGAACTAGTAAGACAGTCCACAGGTTCACAGTAGTGAAACTTTTCATGTTATAAAAAATCTCAACCCCCCACTGAACTAGTACAGAAAGGGAGAAACTCATCTTCATAAATCTGAATTCAAATCTCTGTGAATACCACATTGCAAAACACAGTAGTAGAGGAGAACTAGGCATAGAAATACCTCACAGGAAAGTGAAGCATATGAGCTTACAATAGCGGAAATCTCCAAATTAGCCAAACGTGAATATTCCACCAAATGACTAAAAATCAGAAAAGAAAGGCTGCAAAGTGAGCATCTGGGAGAAATTTGGAGCTGCAGGGAGTGAGGTTCATCTTCTCCCACACACCGCTAAATTCCCAGTTGCAACCCCTCAGCTCAGCCCAAGTGCATCTGTTCCCTAGAAATGATGAGGCCTTTATAATATCCAGTTCTATCAACAAAAGTGAAGGTTGCTTGGTGAGGATCAGGGAAACAGAACTGTAGACCTATTGCAAGTCATCTCCTCCTGCCTCTGACACTCAGAATTTACTCCAAGAAAGTAGAATATAACATATAATCTGTCAGATGACCAGAAATCATTGCAGAAGCACAAGAAATATGGGAAACCAAGAAAATACTCTCCCTCAAGGGTAAAGAACAGCCTTTCTTCATCCACAGGCAGTAAAATGGAATTCCTGGAAATTTCAGATAAAGAATTTAGAATACTCATAGTGACAAAGCTAACAGAGGTGCAAGAGGAAAGACAATGAACTTTAGAAGATGCAAGAGAAAAGAGACAATGAGTTCCAGGAGGTAAGGAAGTTCTTGTACTATCTGAAAGAGGAAATACGCAATATATAAATAATCAAATGGAACTATTATAGATGAAGGCTGTAATACAGGAAATCAAAACCTCCCTTGAAAGTATTAAAAGCAGATTAGATCATGCAGAAGATCAAATCTCAGATGCAGAATACAGCATTTCTGACCTAGAAAAATTTACCAAAAAGACTGAGAAAATAACAAAAAAAATGAGAAAAATATATGAGTAATACTAGATACCATTAGATGCCCCAACATCCAGATAATTAGTCTCCCAGAAGGTGAAGAAACTAATCAGGGCATTGATCATCTATTCCATGAAATCCTGTAAGAAAACTTTCCAAACTTAGAGAGGCATTCAAATATCCAGACCGAAGAAATACAAAGGACCCCACATAAAATCAATCCAAGAAGATCTTCTACAAGGCACATAATACCCAGATTGACCAAAACCACATACAGAGACAAGATAATATAATTGGCAAGAGAGAAACGTTACGTTACTTTCAAAGGATATCCTGTCAGGCTAATATCGAACCTTTCATAAGAAACAATGCAAGCAAGGAAAGAATGGGAAAGTATATTCAAAGTGTTAAGTGAAAAGCAATTTCAGCCAAGAATACTATATCCAGAAAGGCTATCCTTCATAAGGGAAGAAAAGCCCAAGTCATTCTCAGATAAACAAAACCCGAAAGAATTTACCAACACCAGACCAGTTCTTCAAGAAGTTCTGAAAGGAGTGCTGATATAGGAAAACTAAAGACAGAAAGAAATAAGAGAACAAAAAATATCCAAGAAAAAGGCTAACTTAATGGTAGAGACAAGTTTAGAAATAACAATGATAATGCTGAATGTTAACTTCCAGGATTTAAATGGAAATATCAGATCACAGTAACACTGCAAATTCAACAAAAGAGAGGTTATGTAAGACGGAACTGGTAAAATAGAATTCTGACTTTTGTCTAAGAAATTACTGATTTTCTTCTATGTTTTGTCTTCTAGATTTAAGGATTTTGGTTTTCTTCTGAGTTGTTGATAGGTTCAGCACTTTATTAAAAAGATTTTTAAATTGAAAACCTTTCCTCCCTTCCTGACCCCTTTGCAATTGGAAAATACTTGTGAGCATTCTTATTTTGTAGCAGGACAGTTATTTGCATAAGTTCAATAATACGAATAGTATCTGTTGCCTTGTGTCAGAAATTGAACTCTTATGGGGCTTTCTGCAAATAATGGACCAAACTGAGATTAACCTTTTTGTTTTCTTTCCACAAATAAGTTAGTCTATACCTCTCTTTAGTAAAAGGGGGAATGGAGAGAGAAAAAAATGCTTCAGAAGAAAATCACAGTGCACTTGTCACTAGATTCTAGCTTTGTCCATATTTTTAGTTTAAGATCTTTTGTGACTCAATATAATGTGAAAACAAAGTTTAGGATAGAAGGCAGGGAGGGGAAAAGGGAAGGAAAAAAACGAGTAAAAGTATGGTTAATTGACAAAAAAAATGAGAAGCTATTTGCTGATGATAATGTATACAGTAATATTTTTGTCTTGACTGACATGCATGGTATTTGTGCCAGAAAAAGAAATGTACACTGTAAAGATATGCGATCAAATGTAAATAGATTTTTTTAAAAATATGCACTTAAGAATGGCTTAGAATGCTGCAGTGTCAGTTTCACTCTGCTTCCTGTAACTGGGAGAAAGTCTTTAGAACCACTATGCTCTGCTTCACCTTTTTTCTGACTCAGTCATACAGGTGAAACTGTGCTGGACTTGGTATCGTACAGTGCACGCATGCATATAGTGTACTATCTATTCATGGTGTTGTGGTATAACATGATTACTCACTTGGATAGTCTGTAAATGTGGACTATAGGAGGTATACTTATTTGTGGAGGACAGTGTTTGTGAGGAATTGACTAGACTAAGGGATACCTAGAAAACTGAATAAAGCAGTACTCTTGGTGTGTGTCTATGGGGTCATTTCTACAAGAATTCAACCTGTGAGTCTGAGTAGGCCAGGTGGCAACGATCCACCCTCACTGGGGATGAAAGAGAACAAATACAGAAGATGACTGGGTCTCTTCTGAGAGAAAACTGGAATAGACTTCTGTTGCCTTGGGCATCCAAAAGTAAGGCTTGTCTGCCTTCAGACTCCAGGACTCACATCAGCAGCCCTACGGTTCTCAGGCTTTGTCCTCAGTCTGAAAATTACATTGTTGGCTTGCCTGTCTCTGAGGCCTTCAGACTCTGAGCTTACTACCAGCATCCCAGGTCTCCAGCTGGCAGATGCCTGTGGTGGGACTTCTCAGCCACCAGAACCGCATGAGCCTATTCTCCCAATAAATCCCCTTATGTATCTATACATATCCTATTGTTTCTCTTTACCTGGAGACAGAATACACATCTGGCTAATAAAGATGTGAACCTGTGAAAAAAAGTAATGCAGAAACAATATAATTCCTCCCACACTGCCTCACTAGAGGCCCTGATCACTTCTGGGCGTGGACCTCTGTCTAGCAGAATATCTTAGCTCTGAAGCCTAGCACTCAAATGTCATTTTGCATTTGCAAGCCTAACATTGATATCCCAAGGGTTTTACTTATTAACGACAAAGTACTAGTTTATTTCTTTTCTGAGAGCATATGCATTAAAGTTTTACACGAAAATCTTGTTCATGCCATTAGTATTCCCAGGTGATCTGTAAGACACACTCACTAAGTCATTGACCACACCCCCACACACCTACTTACCCTACTTACGAGGGCATTGTGGGTGATAATTTTTTTATAACAAAATTATTATTCTCTGCTACATAAGAACCCAATCTAATCCAAAATGAATCATGTGGCTCCCAACACATTTGAGGTAAATTAGGAATCACCATCTGGCAGAGAGCTTCTCTTCTTAAAATTGCTCTCTCCTTTTTTAATTAAAATGTGTTTTAATTAAAAATAGACATGTCAAGAAGCACTGTATATCAATTACATGACTGACAATATGCTTTCATTTTTTTTTCTAAAACATACAAACCAGAAATGGGATGTCATGGTTTCTCTCAAGAGAAACAATAAAATATAGAACAGAGAAAGGAGGCATCGCCTCTGGGAGCCATTTCAGCTGTAACAAAATCCAACCAAATCTTTTCTTGAATGCTTTATTGCTTTAAAAATATATAGAGAAAGGGTGTTTACTTCTCATTTTTTGGATGCAACTGATGGGAGTTTATTCACGCATACCAGATTATCAATGGTTTTGGGAAAGTTTGCAAATGTTCTCAGCCAGCCTCCTCTCAGTGACTCTGGGATATTCCAAATCCCATCTTCACTGCCCATGTCATCCTTTTAGCTCATTCCTGTCTATGCTCCTGTCTGAGAAGTTCAAGGAGATATCAGCATATTTCTATTGTGTAGTCGAAGTGCTAATAGTGAGAATAGGGCAGGGTGGGTTTGAGAGTCAGGGACCTAGAAGCAGCAGGACAGGACCAAAAATTACAGTAAATGTGTGTGTGTGTGTGTGTGTGTGTGTGTGTGTGTGTGTGTGTATGTGTATACAGGGAGGTAGGGGAAAGGCTGTCAAATAAACTATTCTATTAAAACTACCATTTGAGGGACCAGCAGTTGATGTAATAGCTATGTCACTGGACTCTTATGTAGTCGACTGTGGTTTGAGTCCCCGACCTGGTGACTTAAACTCATGCCGGACACATGTGCATGTGTGCCCAAGATCCCGAGAGGAGAACAGAGGAGAAGGGATTGCGATGTGGCCATCCCTCTAGGAGGTGATTTCTCACTTTCTATCTCTCTGTCTCTCTCTGTCTTTCTGGTGAGCGCACAAGCCCTTTAGCAAAAACCTCTCCAAAAAAAAAAAAAAGAAGAAGAAGAAAAGAAAAGAAATCAGCATTTGAAATTTCCAAGTACAGTTTTAGGGAGTCTCAGGGCACTTCCTCCAGGATGCTCAGCTCAAAATGTATAAAGATCAAATATCAATGATCACAATGAGATATAATGAGCAATAGTCACTAGCTTTATTTTTCTCAACTGCCATGAGTTTCTAACATCAAGGACTATTCTCTATATTTTATTATTTTTTAAAATTTATTTAATACAATCACTGTATATCGTTACAGCTTGCGAAATGAATATGCAGCATGTATACATTGTATATCAGTCCAGTTAAAGATATTATCATACACATTATCATCAACAGATAGTTTTCCATTTTTTGCGTCCCTCAGATATTTTTGTTCTTTATTTTTCTTGTCGTTTGACTAGTATCCATCCCTTAGCCAGCTCACTCCTACCTGTCAGAAACGTACTTTCCTTTTCTCTGCTTGGTACTTTCATTTTACCCTGCTGTGAAGACTTGTTGTTCCACGATTTGAAAGAAAAAAAAAGAAGAAGAAGAGGAAAAAATGTCTTAATATTTGGTTTGGGGGCCTAGCAGGTGGTGTGGTGGTTAAGGATGCTGGACTCCCACATGGCCGACTGTGGTTCAAGTCCTGGACCTGGCATCTTGCTTTCTCACTTTCCCTTTCTCTCTCTGTCTTCCTTTCACTCTGTCCCTTTCTAATCAAATTAAAATGAATGAATGAATAAATAAATAAATAAATAAATAAATACAGTTAAAAAGAAAAAACTTCTTTAAAAAAATTGGTTTTGGGCGTGGTGGCGCCTGCCCTATGGTAAAAATATTTGGTTTTGTTTTTCAGTATGTTTTTATTTACTTTGTATCATTGTAATTTAGTATTTGTCTTAAGTACCCTTTCTATATCAGAATAGCTTTACATTTATAGAAAAATTATGAAGACAGTACAAAGTTCTCACACACATAGTCGATTTCTCCTACTATTAACATCTTATATTACTATCGTACACCTGCCATAATTAATAATGGGTATGTTATTATTAGCTAACATCTATAATTTCTTCGTTTTAAACTAAGTACTCTTTTCTGTTCTCAGATGCCACTCAGAATATCACTTCCTGTTCAGTTATTAGGTCTCTTGACTATGGCAGTCTCAGTCTTTTCTTGTTTTTGATGACTCTAACAGTCTTGAGAAGTACTGGTCAAATATTTTGTCAATCATCCCTCAGTTAGGAGGTATCTGATGTTTATCTCATGACCAGATGGAAGGTGTGTGTTTTTGAAGGAAGATCATATATATGATCACTTCATCCTATCATGTCAAGAGAACATACAACCGGGAACCAGCAGTTAGCGTAATGGCTATGTCGCTGGACTCCCACGTAGTCGACCGTGGTTCACGTCCCGGACCCGGTGGCTTAAAACTCACACCGGGCGCGTGTGCGTACGTGCCCAAGATCCTGAGAGGAGAATGGAGGAGAAGGGATTGCGGCGTGACCATCCCCCGTGGGGGGTGATTTCTCACTTTCTGTCTCTATGTCTCTCTCTGTCTGTCTGGCGAGCGCACACGCCCTACAGTGAAAATCTCTCCAAAAAAAAAAAGAGAACATACAACCAATACAACTTATCACTGTTTCCATGAACCTTGACCCTCTGGTTGAGGTAGTATTTATCAGAGTTTCCTAACTGTTTTCAAACTTTTCCTTTTTTTTTTTTTTTTTGGAGAGGTTTTTGCTACAGGGCACATGCACTCACCAGAAAGACAGAGACAGAGAGATAGAAAGTGAGAAATCATCCCCCAGGGGGGATAGCCTTGCCGCAATCCCTTCTCCTCCATTCTCCTCTCAGGATCTTGGGCACACACGCACACGCGCCCGGTGTGAGTTTAAGCCACTGCGTCCAGGACTCGAACTGCAGTCAACTACATGGGAGTCCAGTGACATAGCCATTACGCTAACTGCTGGTCCCTCCCGGCGTGAGTTTTAAGCCACCAGGTCCGGGCCTCGAACTGCGGTCAACTACGTGGAAGTCCAATGACATAGCCATTACGCTAACTGCTGGTCCCCATACTTTTCCCTTTTATTGAAACGTGGTATTAGAAACTAAGAGGCAAGTTAATTTTTATTTTTGTTCACGTATTTTTGAAATAACCCATGTAGTTTTAAAATAATTATTTTTCCAAATAGCAGCAAACCATTTTTTAAAATATTAAAGACAGTATCAACATTAAAATTTGATCCATTAAAAATGAAGAAACAGTGCTCGATAATTTATCCTCTACTCTGTTTCTATTTTGTATAGCTGTGCATTGTATACATACTTCTTCGCTGCACAGATTTTGTATGCACAATGTTGATAAAAACAAAAGGAAATATTCTGGCTGTTGCACTGCAATAAGCAATAGCTTAATTTGTATTAAAAGTATTGTCTCTTTTTCCCTTTCTCCTTTCCTAGGTGGAATAGACTTTCTTGCCTCACTGTTTGGAACTTGGCCTTGTGATTCCCTCTGGCCAATGGACTGTGATATAAGAAGTTTCATGCAAGCTTGCACGACTTAGACTGTTCTCTTGCACTCCTGTGATTTGGTATGAAAAGCACATGCCTTAGAGAGCTGCTGCTCCAAGAAGAACATCATAACACATGGAGCAAACCTGGACCCAATTCTAAACTTGAAGCCAAGCCCATCTGACCAAGAGCTTTTGAAACAGTGTGTTCCTGGTTGCTCCACATTCTTGTGGTTAAGAAATTAAAGGGTGATTATTGGGAACTTCGAGTTCTGGAGTGTTTTATTACACGACTTTATTATAGAAATGGCTAGTTAAAATAAAACATGTATATATGTCAAGAGCAACATTTGATACTAGCTGCTTTAGACTATAACGACTCGACACATAAAATACACTGGGGAGAGCATATCAGGCAGATTTGGGACCAGCAGGTGGCATGGCGACTAAGGCACTGGACTCCCACATGACTGACCACAGTTTGAGTTCCCAATCTGGTGACTTGCAACTCATACTGGGCCCAAAATCCTGAGAAGAGAATGGAGGACAGGGATTACTGCATGGTTACACCCCCTGAGGATGATTTCTCATTTTCCCTCTCACTGCCTCTCTCTGGTGAGCATACATGCCGTATGGCAAAAACCTGGGGAAAAAAAAAAGAGAGAGAGAGAGAGAGAGAAATCAGATCTGAGTTCAAATTCTTGCTATGCCAATTACTGGCTACAACTTGGACAAGCTGTCTGACACCTCAGTCAGTCTCCTCATTTCCAGAATTAGGATAATTAGTACTTTTTCCACAGTGTAAAGGATAAAGAGTCTGGTGCAGGATTTATCATAGAGTAACTGTTTATGAAGTGCCAGTGCTATTATTACTTGTCAAGTAGGAGAAGTGAAATAATGAAGATTTGCTGCATTTAAAACTGTATGCGCATGGGGCCAGTAGGAGGCATGGGGTTAAAGGTGTTGAATTCTCACATGGCCGACTGCAGTTCAAGACCTAGACCTAGTCACTTGCTTTCTCACCTTCCCTTTCTCTGGTCAAATTAAAAAATAATAATAACAAATAGAATTAAATAAATAAAAATAATTCTGTAACATAAAACTGCATGAACTTAATAAAATACATTTAATTGCAGAGGAGGGTCAGCCTAAATAGTGAGGAGTGTTAAGTTTTGGGCTGTTTTTACATTAAGCTTGCCCACATACTTAAAGTAATCAGGGCAACTAGGGTTCTGCAATTTTTAGGGAATTTGCTTTAGGCAAAACATAAAACCAATATGCAGTTCAGCATTTTAATTTTTTGTCTGACTATCTCTGAAATGCTTAAGAATTTATAAACATTTCGTTTGTTTTTTAAATTTTTTAAATTTTTTCTTTTTTTTTTTTTTTTGGAGAGGTTTTTGCTATAGGACGTGTGTGCTCACAAGACAGAGAAAGACAGAGAGATAAAAAGTAAGAAGTCACCTCCCAGGGGGTATGACCATGCCGCAATCCCTTCTTCTCCATTCTCCTCTTGGGATCTTGGGCACACACGCACATGCACCCGGTGTGAGTTTAAGCCACCGAGTCCGGGACTCAAATCGCAGTCGACTACATGGGAGTCCAGCGACATAGCCATTACACCAACTGATGGTCCCAAAAAACATTTCAGTTAAATTGTTTAATATAATAATAATAATCCAATAATTATGATTACATAATTAATTTCTTAAAGTTTTTCTCCCTAAAAAATTACAATGTATGCAAAAAGAAAATATGACTTATAATCAAGAGAGTAAACAATAAACACAAACAGAATCCAAGATGTCCCAGAGGTTGGACATCTCCAAGAGTGAGGTGAAGACAATTATGATAAAAATCTTGAGGCACCTAGAATAAAGGTGAACACATGAGAGAACAGTTGAGAAATTTGAGTATACTTCATCAATAGAAATTTACCTGAATTTAATGCCAATTTTAAGCTTAAAAACTTTCTATTACTAATTCTTATTTTTTTGTATAAAATGTGAATACATTATAAATATAAATTCCTCTAAGGCTTTCAATATTTAAAATCTCTTCTGTTTTTAATGATAATTTCTGGTAGTATGCTATTGACCAAAGCAAAATGAATATGCAGCAGGTTTTGATAGGTAATTATTTAATATAAAATCATTTTTATCCACATTGTCTCATTAAATAAGATGAATCAAACTCAGTTTTATGTTCGTTCATCTAACTTTGAATGAGTGCTATGTTTTAGCAGCATGAGAAAAGACTTTCTATCAATTTTATTCCCAATTATCATTTTAAACAAGCTTGAGAAATCTTATTTATATAAATATGTACATGAGAATGGGTAGGAATTCAGGTGTGATAATGTTGCT
Source organism: Tupaia belangeri chinensis (assembly GCF_000334495.1). Taxonomy (NCBI): domain Eukaryota; kingdom Metazoa; phylum Chordata; class Mammalia; order Scandentia; family Tupaiidae; genus Tupaia; species Tupaia belangeri. Next base: position 633,795 of record NW_006203786.1, read on the forward strand.
CAAGTCTCTAAATCCCTTCCAAGTCATATTCTTATTTTGTTTTCATTCTAATTTGCCCGAGGTCACATGAGCTCACTAGAGAGAGACAGAAAGGGAAAGAGAAAGTCCCTCCCCTTACCCACGCAAGGGATGATCGCCCTGCAGTCCCCTCTCCTCCAAGTCTCTCTCCTTTCAGGATGTTGGGCATGCACGCACATGTGCCCAGTGTGTTTTCTAGCTGTCAGATCCAGGACACAAACTATGCAGTCATGTGAGAACCAGCTGTCTTAACCGCCAGGCCATGGGCTGGCCAAGTTAGAATCTTAAAATTACAGTGTCTGTCATAAAACATTATATTTAATGATGTATCAACTGACAATTAGACTAGACAAATTTTGTTGAAACAAATGAGAAACTCTCTGACTTGCAATACAATTTGTACCTAGTCATTAGAATGAGACTTTTCCTCAAAATCAGCATAAATATATTATGTTTGGGCAAACTGTATATGTTGAGAAATGCAGCATGCTAAATTATTAGTAGATGAGAGAGAAACTATTTTTTTAAGCGGAAGAAGGACAATTATGAATGGAGAAGTGGAAAGGAGAAATAATCTGAAGTATGCTCTCAAGCAGATTAAGAAATAGAAAAAAGTTAAACAGGGTGTTGAAATTCTATACATGCTTTCTATTAAAGTTTGTCTGTGCCTCATACTTCTTAGAAAATCTTTGGGTATCCCCAGTTTGAATATCATAGGCTTAAAACATCCATTAGAAAAGTCAATTCATGAGTGCATGCCTATCACAACTGCTTACCAAAGGGGGCTTTGTTCTTAGATAACTGAACCTGCTGTCTGGAGAGCAGTTTCATGTTTCAAGATGTTTGGTCGAAAGCCAGATTACTTCAATGTGTGGAGGAAAACTTCATATTCTGTTTCTACGATTTGATAAAGCTTCTTGAAAAAGTAGCTCTGAAGAAGAAGGCAATGTTTATGACCTTGGGCAGGATCTCTTTCAAGCCTGTTGGCACAGACTAACACCAGTGCTCCCTGATGTGGAAACAAGAAATTTCTTTCTTTACCATGATAGCAAAAAAAAAAAAAAAAGGGGGGGGTGGTGGTGGAGAAAACCCAGATGTGTGATTAAGCATCACAGTGCTACTACCATCTGAGTAAAGACACTGAAATTTCTTTCTTCTAATTATATTATCCTTGGCAAAGACAGTTCTCATCATTTTCAATGTGCTAGAGCCTTTGTAGTTTCTGAAAGGGGCTCTAATATAATAATTCTTTGATGTAACAGGAATGCACAGAACAGATGAAAACCTGGGAGTAGCTTCATTTGATTGTTTCATCAGGCTGCCTGTGACCGGACGTGGAACGTACAAATAAGCACATGAACAGCTACGAAATGTTAGGAGATACGTTCGCAGTACTGGAGATGGATCATGGCAGCTCACTGAGTCACAGCTTTGAGTTTCTCCCTCCGCTATCAGCTATCGATGTGGCAATTTCCAGAGCACATGGATTCAAGATTCTATTAGTAACATGGCTTCTCTTCTTTAGGATCGCAATATGTGCTGTGAAGATTCTTCAGGCACAGTCTTTTGTATTAGGTAAAAATCTAAATATTGAAAATATTTCAGCATGTTGAAAGTGAGTCTTAAAAACTAATATACTATTAAAATGTTCAGATAAAAGGTGTTTTTACAGCTTAGCTGCAATCACGTTTCCACTGAGTACGACTCTAATATAAGCCACCATCATCCCTTCCCTGGATTATTACAATAGCCTCTGACTAGGAGTTTTACCTCCATTCTTGACCCCAAGTGTAAGCTTGGCAAAGAAGGTGGCAAATCCTATTGTCACTTCTCTGCTTTAAACCTTCCAATGATTTCCCATCTAAAGCCATTCTAGTGCCTTATAAAGTCCTACAGAAGATGGCCCACCATCCCTTTTCTGACCTCATCTTATACCATATTTTCACCCACTTTCCCCACCAGCCTCCCATGCCATGTATGCTCCTGCTTCAAAACCTATGCATTTTCTTCCTCTGCCTATAACACAGTCACTGAGGTATGTGAAGAGTTCATTCTCACTTCATGATTTTACTCAAACATCACCTTCTCACCGAAGCTTTCTATATCTCCACTATTTAAGATCTTAACCTCCTATTTCATTGCTTTAATATTTATAACACTTCACATTTGAAATCTCGCCTATTTCAATTATTTATTTATTTATTTTAAAGTTTTTTCTATAAGACATGTGCACTTACTGAAGAGACAGAGAATGATAAAGAAACAGAAAGTGAGTAATCACTTCCCAGTGGGGATGGTCACACTGTAATCTCTTCTCCTCCATTCTCCTCTTGAGATTTTTGGGCACACACGCACACATGCCTGGCATGAGTTTCAAGCCACCAGGTCCAGGACTTGAACCACATTCAACCATGTGGGAGTCCAGTGCCTTAATCACCACACCACATGCTAGCCTCCTCAATTATTTATTTTTTATTGTTCAACCCACCTTAAAATTTTTAGCATTGTGAGGGCAACCATTTGTGTTCATTTTTTTCACTGCTGTATTCCTAGTACTTAGGAAGGTGCCTGCCACAAATAGAGAACTCAGCAAATACAGTACTTATTGAATGCAAGGTTACCAGAGAGGAAGCAACCTTGCTTCTGGTTTATTAGTAGTGATAATGAAAATAAGTCTAAAGGATATGTAAAGTCTTACTGAGTGTTCTTCGACATTTGTCCATGTAAGTGCACAAGTTAGGCCCAATGAAAACAAAAATAAATGCTCATCTACATAATTGCATGGCATGTTTAGCTGTTAACAATAACAAGTATTCTAGATATCATACAATAGAGATGATACTGATTTCATAATGCTTGGGCATTTAGTAGTATGTGCTGCCATATATGTTTTTGGATGGAAGCACCTCTCATACTGTCAGTTAGAGAATGTATCCCAAGGTTTTCTGACAGAACGATTTGAGAAAAAAGCTGCAACTGGCAGTCTCCAATGGTATGGAGAGCTATGATTAGGAATCAGGATGTCTATTAGAATGGTTAAAGTAAGAGATTGGCCACACCCAGTGCCAACAAAAACGTACAGAAGCTGGATTCTCATACACTACTGGTGGGAATACACAAATGGTACGGCCACTCTGGAAAATGGTCCAAAAGTTTCTTATAAAACATATACCCTTTGGCCCAGCAATATCACTCCTAGTTATTTACCTAAGAGAAATAAAAACTCATAATGACAAAAAACTTGTACATGAATGTTTATAGCACCATTAGAAAGTTTATGGAAAAATGGAATGAAAGTATGGGTTGATGGAGCAAAAATATTTTAAATTCATGTATAATTTTTTCATGATACACAAATTTTCCTGATCTTTTTGAAGACCCTCTCATATACTTTGTGAAAAACTGAAAACAACCCAAACATTCTTCAGTGGGAAAATGTATACACCAAAGGAGGTACAATCATACAATGGAACCAAACCAAATGTTTGAGAACAGATGAATGGACTGAAAAAGTGTGGCGCATACACTCTATGACTACTACTCAGCCATAAAAAACAGTAAGACCCTGGCATTTAATAGAAAGTGAACTATAATATGGAAGATTTACTGCTGAATAAAGTGAACCAGGTATGAAGGAAAGGCATTGTATGTCTCCACTTAATTACACTTATACTGACTACTGGCACTCTGTGGTAGAAACTGAGATATTGGAGCCTTTAGAAACATGGAGAATGGTTTTGGATACTGGAGACAGTGGGAAGAGGATGGAAGCTGGGGGAAAGTGAAAGGAAATGAATCAGGGAGAAAATAAAGAGGGAAGACATTTAAGGGACACAGAAATGGAAGATTGTTTATCGTAATGTGTATGGTATCTTCCACTGGACTGGTGTGAAGTGTATTCATGTTGAGTAATTCATTTAACAAGCTATAGTGATGTACAATGATCAAATGTATAAATTAAATTAGAATAATAGTTAAAAAATAAATTTTAAAAATATTTCAAAGTATATTTTTTGGAGAGAAGTTCATTTCTTTATTTTTTTCCTTTTTAAAAATTTTTTCATTTCATTTTCTTTTATAAATACAATCACATTATTATTTGGCTTACAAAATAGATAGTTCAACAGGTGACCATTTCTCCCTAGTACAGTTGATAAAACTACAAAATATCTTCAACAGATAATACCAAATTTCTTTGTGCCATTAATGCTTTGCCTCTCTATTTTTCTTCTAAATGTCCTTCCTCAGACTCTCCTCTTTCACACACACTATATCTGGTATTTACATCTGTATACTGTGTTTCTATATCCTTTAGTCAATTAGTTTCAGTCATAGAGTGCAGACACTCAGTACATATTAAGTGGGGACATAACATGCCTCTCCTTCATAGCCCAGCTTGCTTCACTCAGCAGTAAATCTTCCATATTCATCTACTTCCTGTCAAAAGCCAGGTTTTTTTATGGCTGCATAGTATTCCATTAAGTATATGTACCACAGTTTTTCTATTCATTCATCTGTTCGTGGGCATTTGAGGTGTTTCCATGACTTAGTAATTGTGAATAGTGCCGCAATAAACATCGATGTGCAAGCACTTTTCCGATTAAGTATTCTTCTGTCCTTTGGGTAGATACCAAGGAGTGGGGTCATATGGTAATTCTATTTGTAGATTTTTGAGCAATCTCCAAATTGTTCTCCACCGTGGCAGGACCAATTTACATTCCCACCAGCAGTGTAAGAGAGTTTCCCTTTTACCACACCCCCGCCAGCACTTATCAATTTTTGTTTTATTATTTTTATTTTATTTATGTCAGAGTTAAGAATACAATAATAAAATAAAAAGATAAGCAATTATAAGCTAGTAATACATAATTTTAACACTTTCCAGACTATTCCTTTGTATTTTCATTAAATATAACCTTGCTAAATCTGAACAAGTTTGAAATGTGTAATCATCCTTTAAAAAAAAAAAAAAACCAGCGAACTATGAGAATTTCGTGTGATTCAACCTATGTATTTCATTCTTTCTTTCTTTCTTTCTTTCTTTTTTTTGGAGAGGTTTTCGCTATAGGGCATGTGGGCTCACCAGAAAGACAGAGAGAGACATAGAGACAGAAAGCGAGAAATCACCCCCCATGGGGGATGGCCACACCACAATCTTTTTTCCTCCATTCTCCTCTCAGGACTTTGGGCACACATGTAAACATGCCCGTGTGAGTTTCTAGCTTCCGTTTCCAGGACTAGAACCATGGTCAACTACATGCAAGTCCAGTGACATAACCATTACACTACTTGCTGGTCTCTCAACCTATGTATTTCTATATATTCAAAATAAATTAGAATATAAGGGGTCTTTACAAAATTTATGAAAATGTGTATTTTGAGAAAAACTATGCATATATCCATATCAAAAAAAATGTGACACATCTATTCTATGGAATACTATTCAACCATAAAAAAAATGAGACCCTGACATTTGAAACGAAGTGGACGAATATGGAAGATTTAATGCTAAGTGAACCAAGCCAGACTATGAAAGACAGGCATTGTATGTCCCTGTTCAATATACACCAAATGTCTGTGTTCTATAGCAGAAACTGAAATATTGAAAGGTGTAATAATAGGGAGGGCAACGGTAGATACTAGAGACAGTATAGGAGGGGGTGGGTACTAGGGAATGAGTAATAAGGAGTAGGAGGGGATCAGAGAAAAAACAAACAACACATTTAATAGACATAAAAATAATGTTATCTGCTGATAATAATGTATATGGTAATGTCTTTGACTTGAATAATATACAGTAAACATTCATGCTAAGAAAAACTGTGTTGAACCTATAAAGATATACAGTGATTAAATGTAAATGAGAAAGAAAAGCCTGAAAAAAAGAAAAAAAACATGCATATATTTCAAAAATATTTTGCAACAGAAGAAATTCATATTTTTCATTGAACTTTTTGAAGTCCACTTGGATATATTTAAGTAACCACTATAAATATATAATATAAATGTAGAGTATAAATATATAAAACAACCAAAAAAATTGTACAATGGAATACTACTCAGCAATATAAACTACTGATATACACAACAAAATGAATGACTCAGAAGCATTATGCCAAGGGAAATAAGCCAGTACTAAAAGGTTACAGAGTGAATAATTTCATTAACATGTCATATCAGAGAAGGAAGAGTAATGGAAAACAGATTTATAGTCACCCGGGGTAAGGGTTGGGGAATGGTTTAGACTACAAAGATACAGCTTGAGAGAATTTTGGGGAGTATATGGGATTGTTCTGTATCCTTGTAGTGATGATTTTCTGAGTCTATTTTTTTTGGAGAGGTTTTTTTTGTTTGTTTGTTTTGTTTTGTTTTGGTTTTGCTATAGGGCGCGTGCGCTCGCCAGAAAGACAGAGAGAGACAGAGAAATAGAAAACGAGAAATCACCCCCCAGGGGGAATGGCCACGCCACAATCCCTTCTCCTCCATCTTCCTCTTGGGATCTTGGGCACACACACACAAGTGCCCGGTGTGAGTTTAAGCCACTGGATCTGAGACTTGAACTGCGGGTGACTACATGGGAGTTCAGCGACATAGCCATTATGCTAACTGCTGGTCCCTATCTGAGTTTATTTACGTGGTATAGATGTATACCAAAAAATACTGCATTAAAAATCTCAGCTATTAAAAGAATAATTTATTAAAAAATCTAAGGATTTGTCCGTACTGGTCCTGAGGCAAGGCTGCAGCCTGAGAGTACATATCAAACCCAAAATATAGTTGTCTGATTTAGACCAATGATCCTTATAAATCATCCTCACTTGTCTCTACTAGAATCACTTGCAAAATCAACTGGTGAGACAACCCCATCCACAGCTTTATACACTTTCAGACTCAGACCAATTTAAGATGAGAAGATATTTTCAAGCAATATTTTCACATGATGAAATTGATTCTATATTCACTTATGGCTTTATGAGATTATGGGTACAAATATGATTTTGCTTTTTGTCTGCAAAATATGGTCTTTGGCAATATATTTGACTAAGCTACTGAGCTGATTATTTCAAAACTGCTAGGTATACTAGCTACCTTTTATCTGAGGAAGTATTGCAAGACTGTCTGGGACCAGTATGTGGTTTAGTGGGTAAGGTGTTGGACTCCCATGTGGTCCATGGTTCAAGTCCTGGACCTGGCAAGTTGAAACTCACATGTGTGTGTGCATGCCCCAAATCCCGCAAGAAGGACTGAAGAGAAGGGATTGCAGTGTGGCCATTCCCCCGGAGGGTGATTTCTTGCTTTCTGTCTCTCTGTGTCTCCAGTGAGTGCACACTCCCTTTACCAAGAATCTCTAAAACAAAACAAAACAAAAGGACCGTCAGTGGGTGCCTGAAAGTGCAAACCAGCAAACCCTGTACACACTGTTCTTCCTCTTCACTTATTTTATCATGTATTGTGGCCATACCTTATAGTCTGAAGAGTGATGGCAAAACTAGCATAAATTTCCTTTTCTTTTGTCTTCACAGTTTCACAGATAGAAGATTTGCTCTTACTCTAGTTCCTAGTAGCCTTAATTACCTTAAGACAGAAACATCCACTTTTTCATTTAAAGGAAGCACTTTTCTGCCTCATTTTGGCATGTCTGAAATGTCAGCATCACTACCCTTGCACTTTGGGTTAAGAACACAAAGGCTGGTACCATGACAGTCAATCTGATAACTGAGATGACTAAGTGACTAGTGGCAGTTAGTGTATTATGACAGAACAGATATGCTGGATAGAGGAATGATTCACGTCCCAGGAGGGAAAGGGCAGAACGGTGTCAGATTTAATCACAATACTCAGAACAGTGTGCAATTTAAAACTTATGAATTGTTTGTTTCTAGAATCTTCATCGACTATTTCTGGACCTCTGTGGATCAAAGTAACTGAAACAGAAGAAAGAAAAACTGCAAATATGAAGGATTACCTAATGGGTTTAATGCTTACTTTCTTTTCTATTAATTATCTTTTTTTAAAAAGTCAATAGGGAGAATATCCTTCACTCCTGGAATTCAGAATTAAGCATTTGGACTATAGGTCTAGCCCATCAGGACTAAAACCAATTAATTACCTCCTACATTCCAACTTCTACTTGAGAAATCACATTAGTATTAGTACTTCTTGTTTCTTCTTGAAAAATTTTTTTAAAGATATAATTGAAAGAAAAAGCTATCCTATTATATTTTGATGATATCAGACTAATGCAAAAATTTAACCTAAGGTTAACTTAAAATACCTATGAAACAGGTATTATAAGAAAACCCATATGTGTAGGAATAATCTTTGTTGTTATTCCTATATGCTACTGCTCTTTAAGGGAAGAACTGGAAATGACTAAGAAATTGTGAATTTTAATTTCAGTCTTATAAGAAGAATCAGTGGTGTATCATGTGTATGAGTGAGATTACTACTAACTGGACATCGACTAATATCAGTATGACAGAAGAACAAGAAATCATTCAGTAACTATATTTTCTTATAATGTTATGAGTGATAATCACAGCAAACATTTATTGACTCTTTACTATATTCCATGTACCACACAAGTGTCTTATATTCACTTTTTCATGTATCCCTCCCTAAGTTCTCATGCAATGCTAAATTTTCCATATTTTTATATTTATGTGGGATTCAACTGTCCCAGAGCTTAAATAGATATAGAGTATGAAAACATACTTTGCATTTAAAGCCAACTCAATAACTTTTGCAAATAAGCAAAATAGTATTTTCTTATAACTACTCTAACATTTGAAAATTCTTTCTGTCCACTTTCTATCAAATGCCAGGGTCTCAATGTTTTTTATTTTCAGGCTGAGGAGTATTACATATTGTATATTTTTTACATTTTTTAGTTGTCACATTTTTTAATCCATTCTTCTGTTCATGGATATTTGGTTTGGTTACATGTCTTAGCAATTGTGAGTAATGCCATGATAAACATGGATGTGCAAGTGTTTTTCCACTGAGCATTTTCCTATCCTTTGGGTATACCCAGGAGTATAATTCCTGGAACATATGGTCATTCTATTTGCAGGTTGTTGAGGAATCTCCATTTGTTCTCCACAGTACCTATAACTAATTTACATTCCTACCAACAGTGTAGGAGAATTCCCTTTTCTCACAGCCTCGCCATCACTTATCATTATTTTTTTTAATCTTAGCCATTCTGACTGGAATTAGATGGTGTCTCATGATAGTTTTGTTTTGCATCTCCCTTATAAGAGATGTTGAATATTTTATCACATGATTTTTGGCTGTTCTTTTATCCTCTTTAGAGAGTTGTCTGTTTAGCTAATTTGTCCATCTTTTAATTGGGTTGATCATTTCGGGGGGGTGCTAAGTGAAGCAAGCCAGACTTCAATAGAGAGACATTGTATGTCTCCACTCAATATGTACTGAATGTCAGCACTCTGGTGAAACTGAATCATTGAAAGGTATAAAAGCATGGAGAGTAATGGTGATACTGAAGACAGTGTGGGAGGAAGGTGGGGAGTAGGGTAGGGTGAGATGGAGGAAATCAAGGGGAAGAAGAAAGAAGCAAAATATTTAAGGGACTCAAAATGGGAAGAAATCTGTATATGGTAATGTCTCTGACTGGACCGATACGCAATGTATTTATGATGCGATAATTCATTTGGTATGCTGCAATGATACACAATGATTGAATGTAAAAAATATATTTCAAAAATTAAAAAATTCGGGAACCAGCAGTTAGCATAATGGCTATGTCTCTGGACTCCCACGAAGTCGACCGCAGTTCACGTCTCGGACCCGGTGGCTTAAAACTCAAGCCGGGCGCGTGTGCGTGCGTGCCAAAGATCCCGAGAGGAGAATGGAGGAGAAAGGATTGCAGCGTGGCCATCTCCCCTGGGGGGTGATTTCTCAATTTTCTCTATGTCTCTTTCTGTCTGCCTGGCGAGCGCATGTGCCCTATAGTGAAAAAAACCTCTCAAAAAAAAAATTAAAAATTAAAAACATTCTAGGGACCAGCACTTAGCATAATGGCTATGTTGCTGAACTCTCATGTAGCTGACTGCAGTTCAAGTCCTGGACCCAGTGGCTTAAACTCACATGGGGTGCATATGTGTGTTTGCCCAATATCCCAAGAGGAGAATGGAGAAGAAGGGATTGCAGTGTGGTCATTCCCCCTGGGGGGTGATTTCTTGCTTTCTATCTCTCTGTCTGTCTGGCGAGCGCATGTGCCCTACAGTAAAAGCTCTCCAAAAAAAAAAAAAAATTAAAAAATTCTGTGAGGCTGCTACAATTTTATCTTGAAAAATTGTTTTCCAATCACTTTCAAGAAATACGCCTTATTTCAAAGTAACATTCTTTCAGAACCATCCCTTCACTTTTGTTGCTTCTTTGTTTATAAATCCAGTGACTGCTCTGTTCATTCCACATACACTAAACCTGATGGCAATTGTCAAGTGTGGACTAGGGTGCATAAGCAGTTCTTCTAGGAGACTTGGTACATAAATAGGGCAGTAAAAATCCAGAAACATATCCCTTTAACCGCTGTGTAATTGATGGACAATCGTTTCATTTCCGCCATCAGTGATGTATGAAAATTTACAGCTTAGATTTCCAAATCTCTTCACCCTTCCCACACCCCAGACCCTCATATATATCCTCTTGGCTGTCAAACTGACTGGTGCTTATTTAAATTCTGCAAGCTCAGACACATTGCAATCTAACCATGGATGTTCATTTCCATGGCCTCAGCCCAACACAGAAGAGTCCCACTGCTAGGTCACAGCCCTTCCTCACCAAGCTCCACACAGAACGCTGAAGATCTCCTTTTCCTGGTGGCTGAGTATTTTATTTCTAAAAGAAGGTACCTGTGAACATATTCATTTATATAAAAACAAAAAAGACTCAGGCTGTGTTTTTGTTGTTTTCAGATGGCAAAGTGGGGAATTTAGTGAAGGCAAGAAGGACTGGGTCCCAGAAAATGGGTTGCCAAAGAGGAACTTTTAAAATTTTCATACAAAGTGAAATAGAAGAAATGTTTAATGCTTTACAATGTAAAAATTAACATGATTTAATGGAAAATATATGAACTTGGAAAACAGATTTGAGTTCAAATCTTGGTCATCTAGTTGCTCTATGATCTTGAACAGCTGTTTGACCTAAATGACCTCAAAATTTTTGCCTGTTAATATGGTAACATCTATCATATAGGACTGCTTAAAGGATTAAAAAAGATAATGCAGACAAATTAATTCAACAACTATTTATTGAGCACTTACTGTGAACAGGCATTGTGCCAGCTACTAGAGGCTTGAGATTCAGAGAGTCTCAACCTTCAGGGAACTTACAACTGAGTTGAAGAGGTGGCCATAAAGGAGGCAATAACCCTGGAGGACCCAAAGTGAGGTGAGCGAGTACAACCACATCAGGGCAACTGCTCATCTCAGGAGTCTACGTCAAGTAGTACATTGTAGCATATTCCCCAGGCTGTGAAGTTGAAAGAGAAATACTCCAACTCCCCTATCTTCCTGAAAGGCCCCTCTCGGGGAGGATAAAATCTTAGGTGTCTTCAGTACTGGCTCCCAGAGTTCCACGTCAGGACTGAACACCCTGTCCACATTGGAAACGTCCTTCACAATGCACCTGTAATTCCTGAATCCCTTCCTCACTCCCCTACCAAAGTTTTCTGGGATACTTTCCCCAAATAACTACTTGTTCTCAAGCCCTTGTCTCAGGTCTGCTTAAAGGAGAGTCTATCCAAGACATACCCTTTGACATTGGGGCATATGGGTTATATTGGAAAAGGTATCTGAGGAGGAGATATCAATTTTAAAATTCACACATAAAGGAGGTAGTAGAAGGCAGAGGAGGGAAATGAGCTCACCTTGTGGAAGGGAATAGAGAGGAGCCATGGGGACATCAAGTAAAAACAACAAAAACAGAAAAACAACTGAAACACAGTATGTGAAACCAGACAGACTCACTAGGTACCAGCTATTTTCAAACGGTGACCTGTAGAAGGAAAGTTCTAAAACAAAGTTGTCTGGAAATACTGGACTAATTATTTTATAGTTCTATAATCAATTTAATTTATAGCTCTTCTGCTGTACCTTGAAAATTGAGTATTTACTGGTTCTTTATGAGCTGTAACAGTTTATGGCCTGTCAGGGCAGTGATTGATACAGTGCACTGAAAAATAATCATATAAGATTACCTTAAAATACGTATCAGTATCTGTCATTTTGACAGTGGAATTGCAATGCTATAAATCTACAAAGATTAAAAATTTTACATGGAATGTTCAAAGTCGAATATTTATTAAAACACCTTACTGGCACCAAAGAGAAGAAACAGAAACAAAATACTAATTTGACTTAAAGAAAATTTAGCTGTGGCATTCTAGGACGACAACAGGCCTTACATTTTTTAGCGGACATTAAAGCAATCGGACGTTCTCACTGCATGTCTCGTGAAGAACAATTTCCTGACGTGTGTACGGTGGTACAGCATGGCATCTCTCCGGTGTTATTTCTAAGCAACACGTAGAAAAGGAAAAAAGGAATTTCTGATCTAGGCATACTTTGATACCAGTCTGCTCTGAAAATGAAGATAAAAAACATATATAAATATGGCCTTCCAACAATCTAAGAGAAAAGACGAGACTGGTTTAATCCTTTCATGTACCGTAATTGTCCTGCTGTAGGCCAGCAACTTACAGCCTGTTCACCTCCTCGTGTCCCCTAAATGCTTCAAACTACACATGCTAATGATTAGTTTTCTAATGTTTTATTAATAGATCATTTCTGCTCAGAGCTTGAAATCAATAGGACAAACTATTGTCATCACCCTGACTTGATAGAACCCTAGCCAATTTTGTTTGTTTGTTTTTTAATACTGTCACCACCTTGACTTGATAGAACCTAGCCAATTTTGTTTGTTTGTTTTTTAATATCGAGGAGAGCCTTGCCTGGTGGCACAGTCAGAAACACACTGAACTGCTGTGCTGGAAGTCACAGGGCTGACTGCAGTTTTGGATCCCTAGGTTCATCCCGAAAACATGCTGGGCATGACAGGTTATGCACCAAATCCTGATGAACTGGAGAGCGGGTTCAGCCCGAAAACATGCTGGGCATGACGGGTTATGCACCAAATCCTGATGAACTGGAGAGCTGGGTTAAAGCATGTCACAGTGACAAGACCCTGTCAAGGCTGCTTTTCTTTCTTCTCTTCCTCACTCTGTCTGTCTGTCTCTCTCTCATGTGCACACACAGTTTCTCTAACATCAATAAAAGAAAGAAACAAAAAAAATTTTTTTGAGGGTCAGACCAGCTGGTGGCTAGTAGTAGTTAAGGCCACTGAACGTAGAAGTAGCTATAAAAATACCTAGCATGAAACTTGACTTAGACAAATTGAATCCCACATGACTGATTGTATGGTTGGAGTCCCAGATCTGGTGGCTTGGAAAACATGCTGGCATGTATGCCTGTGTGCCCCAAATCCCAATAGGGTGGAGAAATTGAAGAGAAAGAATTGTGGAATGGCCATCCCCCTCTCTCTCTGTCCCTCTCCAGTAAGCACACATGACCTAGAGCACATTTAAAAAAAAAGTGTGTGTGTGTGTGTGTGTGTGTGTGTGTGTAGTTACAACCTCAGCCAAGTAGATTGTAACAATGAGCCCTGTGTGGTAGGAACTGAAGCAAATCAAGTTAGGGTAGAAAAACAGAAATCCA
>NW_006203786.1:648578-654455 GCF_000334495.1 Tupaia belangeri chinensis
AGTTTTGTTAATTAATATTGCCTAGGTTTCCAGGCAGCTGGAAAATCTTCTAGGTATCCAAGAGAAGAATTTGAACCAACAATCACTAGGCACTTAACAATACTCCATGCACTGTGTTGAAAATCTCCCCACCTCTCATCTCCTACCAAAGAACTTCCAAGTAAATACTAATATTTCCATCTGGCCAGTGAGGAGGAGGAGGATAAGAAAGGTTACTATGTCCTCCATGGATGGGAGTGGCTGAGCTGGTAGTAGAGTCAAGGTCACCTAACTCCAAATCCCATGTCCTTCCTACTCGACCTCTCTGCCCCTTGAAGATTTCAAGCCAATAGTCTTGCAGTTAACTGCCTCTACAGCAGGTGGTTTTCTTTACTAAGGAAATTCTATTTTTGCTTCTTATTATTTTTTAGTTTACCAAAGGAAGTATGCCTCCACCAGTGACAGACAGACAGAGACAGAGAGCGGAGTCATGCCACAGTACCCTTTCCTCCATTTCTTCCTTCTTTTGAAATTGTGGGCATGCATGCACATGCACCTGGCATGTTTTTCAAACAGATCTGGCACTCAAACTGTGCAGTTGGTCACGTGGGATCCAGCTTAACCACCATGCTGCCAATTGGGTCTCAGGAAAATTTTAAATGTAATAATTTTTTCCCTCCATATAAAAACCTTCATCATTCGAAATTCTATTTTAAAGCTACAATTTAGGTCCTTTATCTTCTGATTTAATGAACCCAACTCCTTCCGCTTTTTAAAAATTTCCTTGCTTTGTAAACTTCTCCCAGATCTCTCCAGTCATCATAAGGATAGAACCCTAGAACAGAAGATGTTATCTGGACCTGTTTCGTGCTTCATAAAACTGGACTTAGAGTTTTACTGCAGTCAAGCAACATTTCTGTAGAAAGGACGTAGAACTAGCTATAAAAATACCTAGCATGGAACTTGACTTAGACAAATATTAGCTGTGACACCTTGTATACTTCATTATCCTCTATGCTTCTTAGCCTCTCTATACAGAAAATGATGAAAATAATGACTGGAATTGGTTATAAGGATCAATGGATATATACACACATAGGAAAATGGTATAATTTAAACAGATTTCATTTTATTGTCTTCCTCATTCTTATTATTCACACATGTGAACTATATAGCTAACATACTTTCTCATTAAATTAATAAATGAATTCAATTTTTTTTGTTTTGTTACAGGACACATGTGCTCACCAAAGAGAGAGGGAAAGAAAGAGAGAAATCACCCCCCAAAGGGAAGTTATGCCGCAATCCCTTCTCTTCCATTCTCTTCTAAAGATTCTGGGTGCACACGCACATGCATCTGGTATGATTTTCAAGCCACTGAGTAGAACCACAGAGTTGGCCATGTGGGATCTGTCGCACTAACTTCCACACCACCTGCTGATCTGAATTAAACTTTTTAAATGGATTATGTCTGAAAGAATACGGGAGAGGGATAGGGAGGGGAGTACATGTTGCACCATGTACTATTTGGATATAATTTAAATGGCCAAAAAGCTACATTATGGAAGAGAAGAATACATCTCCTGCCTACCTAACTGATGTTTTTTAAAATACTTTTTAAAACTGATATGATAAGGTAATAGTACTTAGAATAACACTGAGCCCATGGTCAATATTCAATAGATTGTATTTAACTTACTGCATATCTGAGGTCTAAATAAAAAATATCCATCAAATGAAACCGCATTTTTATAGACAGGAATGGTGAATTTAAGAAGTAGAGTAGAGCAGTAGTCAAGAACCCGTCATTGTGGATTTTAATTCTAGGTTCACCATTTACTTATGACCTTGGGCAGAGTACCTGGCCTCTCTGTCTCAATGGCAACAGCTATAAAATGGAAATAGTATAACTAATAACTAGGGTTACTGTGATGAGTCATGGATTAATACACAGCAACCTCTGAAAACAACACCTGAAATGCTGTAAGTACCCAATCAAGCCCTCTATCATAAATATTAAAGATGAATCAGGGGGCAGCTGGTGGCATAGTGGTTAAGGCTCTGGCCTCCCACATGGTCGACTGCAGTTGGAGTCCCGGAGCAGCTTAAAATTCACACTCAGCACATGTGCATGGCTGCCTAAAATACCATGGAGGAGAGGATGGAGGAGAATGGATTGTGGCATGACCATCCCCCTGGGATGATTTCTCACTTTCTGTTTCTCTGTCTCTCCAGAGAGTGTACATGTTCTATATCAAAACTCTCTCTTTAAACAAAAAAAAAAAGAATCAGTATAGACATTTTAGCTGTAAAAGTCTATAACTATAAGTGACTATAATGACTGACACCTTCCAACATATACATCTATTAATACTATAACATTTGAGGAGGAGGACGATCCTTTCTCTGAAAGCCAGAAATACTAAGAGAAAAAAATATATATAGTAAATATATCTGAATCAGAGGGGTTGTGTATTTTGCTTTGTTTTAGAGGTTATTAAAAATAAGGAAGACCTCAAATTTGTGAAGGGTAATGGTGAGGAGGAAATGAAGAAATAATGACTGCAAAAAAAAAATCAGCTCACATAATTATCAATGTTCTCAAGTCAAGTAAATAATTAATTCTATTATTATAATTATATTATACTATAATTATATTATTATAATAACATATGCAGAAATGATACAGGGATTTAAATGAAAGGATCATTAGGATACAAGATTACATTAAAGCAATTCCAGCTTTCAATTTGCCCATGAAAGCCTACTTTCCCAGAATGCAGAAAACAAATTTTTAAAGAGTTTTCTGGGAAAGACATCTGAGTATGTGTGTGTGTGTGTGTGTGTGTGTGTATACCCTCTCTTCAAATATTAAAGATTTTAGTGAAAACTTATTGATGAATGATTTATTATTTACTTCTAAAGTATAAGAGTGTTACTTTATCAAACAAGAGACAATTTTTTTGTAGAGAAAACCTCCAGAATTATCAAATTGAGAAGAAGATATGATATATATTATAAAAATAATGCTAAGGCATATCTTAATAATTAAGGTGATTTGAAAAGGTGGGAATAAGGTCTCATTCCTCTCTAAAACACTGGCATAGTATTTGACAAATCATGTAGCATGGGGGAACACACTGAATTGATACACATAAGGAAGCTATAAAAATCAATAAAAACAGAAGTAGTTAACAACATTAGGCCTTACTTATAAAAAATAATGCATACAGTTTTACGAAGACGAAAATATTTCCCAAAATACAAACAAATACTTGATCAGGTTTATTTGAGATTAAATTGCCTAAAAAAGTCTAAGATAATATTCATTGTTTCATTATTTATTTTCTTTAGACCACTCAGATATGTGGTAGTTCTATTTCTTGAGTTATAACTGAATTTCTCAAGCTGCTCTTAAAAAAGAACAAAAATAAATTGTAATTCCAGATCTTTAGTTTATTATCAATCCTCTGTGAGAGAAATAGTTCTAAATGATGAGTGCGAGTTAGGAGATGGGTTTAAAAATTAGACTTTAGGGGAACCAGCAGTTAGTGTAATGGCTATGTCACTGGACTCCCATGTAGTCGACCGCGGTTCGTGTCCCAGACCCGGTGGCTTAAAACTCACGCCGGGCGCGTGTGCATGCGTGCCCAAGATCCCGAGAGGAGAATGGAGGAGAAGGGATTGCGGCGTGACCATCCTCCCTGGGGGGTGATTTCTCTCTTTCTGTCTCTATGTCTCTCTCTGTCTGTCTGGCGAGCGCACGCACCCTACAGTGAAAATCTTTCCAAAAAAAATTAGACTTTAGCTTCTCTACTAGTTTATTATTCTCTTCAACATTTTAGAGATCTGTTTCAATTCTAAGTTGAATTTTCAAGATGACAATCCCAAATTCCATACATTTCCTCTCTTTTCAATATTTTCACTAGCCTTAGAAAGGAACTCTCAAAATTATGCTAATACTGGAACCAGTAGGTGGTGTGGCGGTTAAGGCACTGGATTCCCACCTGGTTGATGCTTCAAGTCCCAGATCTGGCAACTTGAAAATTTTGGGCACGTGTACATGTAACCCCTTTTAAAAGTTTAATTTGGATCAGCAGCTGGTATGGAGGTTAGGGTGACGGGATCCCACATCCACAAGGCCAACTCTGCAGTTCTACTCAGTGCCTTGAAAATCACACCAGGAGATTGTGCAAGTGTGCCCAAAATCTCCAGAGGGGAATGGAGAAGGGACTGTGGTGTGGCCATCCCTCCTGGGAGGTGATTTCTCACTTTCTTTATCTCTCTGTCTTTCTCTAGTGAGCACATGTGCCCTATGGCAAAAACAAAAACAAAATATAAAAATATAATATCAGAGACATGAATGGACTATTCATGAAGGTGGAAAACATTTAAGACGTGGCAAACAATTCAACTTTAAGTATAAATTAAACTACTGAGATGCTATTTTCTACCATCAAACTGGCAAAGATGGGTAATTGCCATCCAGGAAGCTCAACAATAACTTCTGTAACAATCAGCCAAAATGGCCAGCTACCTTTAATAACTGACAGTTTCCTTAGCTTTGTCCCCATTTCTAACTTAGGACAAACCAGAGGGCGTCCAACATGCCCTCCTAATCCTTGAAATGGGCTAACTGGTAATTAGCCTGCACAGGCATCCCAGTGTCAGCACCTCATTAGGCCTTGCCACCCGAAACCTTCCCCTTTCTCCAGTTTGTCACTCTTTCTCCTGTGCCGTCTTGGTGACTGCCCAGCTGCCGCAGTGGGCAACAAAGAGGATGGTGCTCAGACTCTTCTCGTGACCACTGAGGGACCACAAGTCATTTAGAAATCCCTGAGTTTCCTAATTTTCCCACTCAGAACAGGGCACCACGGTTTCCCATCTGTTCAATGACAACTACATTACTGTAAAGCAACTTGGTTGCTCTACCAGGTTTTTTTTTGTTTTTTTTTTTTTCCCCACCTCAAGAAAAAGCTGAGCTCAGAGTGTTTCTCAAAGGTCAGTGTCATAATTTCTGAGGCCGGGAAGGGCTGAGGAGGGTGTCGTTAAAAGCAGACTCTTGCTCTGACTCAGCACGTTTAACAGGCATCCCGGATCATTCTTTTTTTTTCCTTTACTTATTCTATTATTTTCTTATTATTTTACATTTAATCACTGTATATCTTTTCAACATTGAAAATGAATTTTCCCAGCATGAATATTCTGTCTGTTAGCTTAGTCAAAGAAATTATCACACACACTATCAAAATCAACAGATAATTTTCCATTTTTTGCCCTCTGAAAACATTCAATGAACATTCAACAGCCAGATCACTCTTATGCCTAGTGAATAGGACATCACCCTTCTCAGCCCCACCACACACAGACATAAACACACACACACACACACACACACACACACACCCTCCAGGCTGAATTATCTGAATTAACCCAACTAAGAATGAACTGAGCTGGGACCTTTTTCGCCTGGACAAAGGCTCTCTCACATCCACAGGTGACCCTGTGTTAGTAGGTGACATTCAACACTGGGTAGGCGGTAAGGTGGGAACTGATCACTGGAACTCTGGCAATGGAGCTGTGTTATAAGTTAGAGGCCACAAAATGGACTGAAGATTCTGAGGCTTCAAGAAAATTCCAAGAAGTCAGAGATGAATCATATTAAGACATTAGTTCCTGGGACCAGCATTTATTGTAATGGCTATGTTGCTGGACTCCCATGTAGTTGACCATGGTTCGAGTCCCGGACCCGTTGGCTTAAAACTCACGTCAGGTGCATGTGCGTGCGTGCCCAAGATCCCGAGAGGAGAAAGGAAAAGAAGGGATTGCAGCGTGCCCATCCCCCCTGGGGGGTGATTTCTCTCTTTCTGTCTCTCTGTCTCTCTCTGTCTTTCTGGC
>NW_006203786.1:654493-660772 GCF_000334495.1 Tupaia belangeri chinensis
CCAAAAAAAAAAAAAAAAAAAAAAGACATTAGGTCCTGCTTCTCCCAGGTAATTTCAACGTCATGCTGTTCTCTCTATAAGTGTTAATGACTCCATACCAGAATATGGACTGTACAGTAGAGGAACTATGTAATTTCAACTTCATGCTGTTCTCTCTACAAGTGTAAATGACTCTATACCAGAATATGGACTGTACAGTAGAGGAACTTTGGTCGGTTTTGTGGGCCAACATTACTGAAACATCTGGATAGTGCCTGTCACAGGAGGGCCCCCAGTACAAACTAGACAATTCAGGAGCCCTAGGGTCTCCCAGTCAATGTGAAGAAGCTAGACTTAGGTTCCATTGAGTAATCACTCAAATCTAATCTAAGTCTGTACCAAATGCTCCACATCTTTGGTTTCTTCTATTTGGGCGAAGTGATAAGAGCTATAGGCAAATATGTAGGCTGGAACAATGCTTTCCACACAGATAAGATAAATCTAAAGCAAAGGATACTGATTTATACTTTGACTAAAATACGACTCAGAAAGAATAACACAAAACATATATCTCTACTGTCAAAAATAGTTAGCAAATACAATATTGAAATCTTAACCGCTACAAGAGAATTATTAAAAGAAATTCAATCCTAAATTTACCAATATCAAAAAGTATTCTTCCAATTTTTCTCATAATTTTTTTTTAATCAATTGAAAAAATACTGTCAATTACAACTGAAATCTTCTCCATCTTGATTTTATGTTGGAAAAATAGGTAAAGACATTATTTCTGATTTATATCATTACAAGTTTCTATTTTATCATAGATGTGCATGCACATGTTTCTAGTCACAAATAAGCTATTGTTTTCCTCAGAGTTTCAAAGTTTATTCATATAAAGTGTGCCCTCAGTGAGAAAATGTAAATTGTATTTTCACTTTTACCTTTGAGTATTAAATATTTGGTAAGTGTTTAAAAAAACGAAAGTGAGAAACAAATTAATTATTAATTAATGCTAAGGCTGGCCCCATGCCCTAGTAGTTAAGGGAGCTGGAGTCTACATGGCTGGCCTGTGGTTCAAACCCTGGCCCTAGGGCACATGTGTGTGTGCCCACAGTCCCAGCAAAATAGAGAAATGGAATCAACCCTTGGGGGTGGATTTCTCACTTTCTGTCTCTCTGTCTTTTTGGCGAGCGCACGCGCCCTATAGCAAAAACGTCTCCAATAACAACAACAACAACAAAAACATATTGTAAACTGTATAGATATACATATTAAATGTAAATTTAAAATAAATATAATAAATATACATTTTAAAATAGAATTCAGTAAAAAAGAATATTTTTTAAAAAAGTAATAGTCCATTGTTTTCTACATCAATTCTTGCCTGAAAAATAAATCAATGGTATTATTTCTTTGTATTTAAGTATTTATCATAACAGAATCTGCTTCATAAGAGAAGCAAAACATATCTTTATGTTTAAGCCTTCTCTCAAATACCAGAACTCTAATGAAACAAAGATAGCTTTGATTACAGAGACAGAAGGTCTTGTCACTGAGGACACAATGCATGCACAGGTCAGAAGGGTGCTTCTTGTAACTAAAATAACCACCAAGTGTTGAGGGCTCGCTTTGTGCCAGCTATTCTAAATGTATTACAGGTTGAACATTTATAATCCCAAATTCTAAAATTTAAAATGCTCCAAAACTGGAAACTTTTCAAGTACCAACATGATATCTCAAGTGGGAAATTCTGTACTGACATTATGTGATGGTCATAGCCAAAATGCCATATATAAAAACATCATATAAAATTACCTTTCTGCTATATGTATAAGGTTTATATAAAGCATAAATTTTGTATTTAGGTTTAAGTCCCATTCCCAAGATATCTCATTACGTATATGCAAATATTCCAAATTCTGGAAAGAAAACATTTGAAATCTAAAACTTCTGGTCTTTCAAATATTTCAAATAAGGGATATTCAACCTGTACATCTAAATCTGCAAATATCTTCCAGGTAGATACCTCTGAGTTTATTTTTCAGATGGCTGAGTAAATGAATGGTTAAAGGCCATGTCGTAGCTAATCAAGGGAGCTGGCATGGGAAGCACATCTATGATATTCACAGAACACACCCATTCCATGTTGCCCTTCGCACTTTTTGGAAACAGTAGAAACCAAGGAAGAATTCCGTAAATAAATACATACTTCTCAAGTAGGAATAACTATGACTCAGCCAGGCAGGATAATACTATTCCTAACAGAAAAACCAGTACTCAATACTGTATGTCTGAAATAAATAGCTCTTAAGGACAAAAATGCAGAAAGAATCTGATTGACGGTTCAAGATGAACCAATAGAACTCAGTAGCCAACTGTCATAGCTCAAGGTACAAAAACAAAATACCTTGGACTGGGTAAATTTTAAACAACGGACATTTACTTCTCAAATTTCTGGGGACTCTAAGATTAGGGTACTACCGGCAAAGTCAAGTTCTGATAAGGGCCCTTTTCTGGACTGCAAACTGATGGCTTCTTTCTGTGTTTTCATGTGGTGAAAGGACAAAGGCAGTTCTTTGGGGCCTCTTTTACGAAGGCACTAAATCCATTCATGAGGGCTCTGCTTTCATGACTCAGCTACCCACCCAGGTTACCACCTCCTAGTACCACTTCAAGGGTGAGTAGGTTTCAACAAGTGACTTTCGGTGGACGCAAACATTCAGACCATAGCACTAAGCAAACCTCTGGCTCATTAAGCTACTATGTGATGTTATTAGAGTATCAGTTGTGGAGACCTGTGAAATGTTAAAACACTTAATTGGTCAACATTAAATACTGCTTGACAGATTCAAATGAAGAGTAAACCACAGTTATAAAAGAGAAGGAAATGCTTTTACCATTAATTATACTTAAAATCTAGAAAATAACATGTGGATGCATGCTTTCCAAAAAAAAAAAAAAGCAACAAATTACAAAGCAAATAGAAAATGAAGGCTTAATGTCAGAGAAAATATCTGCTTATTCAATCAGACTTTAAGTATTAACACTACTGCCCCCCCCAAAGTGATTCTCATTGACATTTTAATAGAACTTTAACATATTCACTAGATAAATGATTTCACCCAGCTTTTAGCCATGATCCATGATCTTAAAAGCACACCCTAAATAAACACAGAGGCTTATATAGACATTTATGCCAGGTTTTGATATTACCTATGTAGAGAGATGTTTTTTTCAGGAATTTTGGTATCTAAATAATATTTATTTGTCATAGGTAGCTTTGTCTTCTCAAAATCAACTAGTAGAGTTTTTCATGATACAGTTTTTGAAACATTGATCTTTATTACTGCTCACAAGCATGGGTTTCAGCATAAAAATATAATGAACCCTATTCTCTAGAGAAGTGTTCATTTCTCATGTCACAACTGTCTATATTCCAATCTGAACCAACCTCTTCTTGATCTTTCGACCAAGAACAAGTGTAGATGTGAACCAAAGAGATCCCACTGTCAAGGCACTTGTACTCCAAGGTTCATAGGCAGTGATTTGAGCCTCAGAGAGCCCACCTGACCTTAATCTGACTCAGGTTCTGGTATGAATGATTACATATTTAATATTTAGATAAAAAGAATGTAAGAAGATGTTGGCCAGCTCCGGTGGTACAGTGTCAATGCAGTGTTCCAAGGTGCTGAGGTCATAGCGGAAGGTCCTGGGTTCACAGCCTCAGGTTTCCCTGTATACCCCATGCATGCACACGCATGCTGTGATCCTAGCTAGCAGAGGTTGGGGATGAAACCGAGCATGAAGACCCTGTTAGGAGTTATTCTCCCTGTCTGTCTCTTTTTAAAGAAATAAACTTAAAAATAAAGAAAATATGGAGAGAATCAAAATTTGTTCTTCCCTTTGAAGAGTCAAGAAAGATTAAGTGACTTAATAAAGATCCTTTTTTCCTGTCTTTTTATGTCTTTCCTATTGGTAAGTATATTTAATTTCTCACATGTTAATGAACTGGGGTAGTTCCTGCCTTTGTTTTACCTTGCTATTCTATTTTACAAAACAAGTCCTATGCTTAGAAATATACCAGAACTGGGAACCAGCAGTTAGCGTAATGGCTATGTCGCTGGACTCCCACGTAGTCGACCGCGGTTCGCGTCCCGGACCCGGTGGCTTAAAACTCACGCTGGGCGCGTGTGCGTGCGTGTCCAAGATCCCAAGAGGAGAATGGAGGAGAAGAGATTGCAGTGTGACCATCCCCCCTGGGGGGTGATTTCTCGCTTTCTGTCTCTATGTCTCTCTCTGTCTGTCTGGCGAGCGCACGTGCCCTACAGTGAAAATCTCTCCAAAAAAAAAAGGAAATATACCAGAACTTATTCATAGAACAACATACACTTTAGCTTAATGTAGCTTCCCTTTTACTACTTTGCTTTCATGTACAGCACAAAGACCTTTAGTTTGCATGAGTATCCAGTCTTCAAGTGGTTTTCCAATAATTTACACTTAGGCTATGGTACTAAAATGATAATACACATAGAAATTAATAGAGAATAAATGTGACTATAAATCTAAATACACATGTAAAATTATTAGTTACAGTGATACTACTATATATAGACATTACATATATACATATATCAGAATGTCTAAAAGAAAAGACTGATAATATTAAGTGTTGATAAGAACATGAAGCAACTGTAACTCTCACACATTTCTGGTGAGAGTGTAAATTGATACAACCCCTTTGGAAATGCATTTGATAGTTTCTTTTAAAGCTAATTAGAGGACCAGTTGGTCGCATGATGGTTAAGGTGCGGATCCATGTGGCCAACTGCACAGTTCAAGTCCCAGACACGATGCATGTGCATCGGAAGACATGATAGGTGCATGTGCATGTATGTCCAGAATCCTGAGAGGAGAATGGAGGAGAAGGGATTGTGGCAAGGCAATTACTCCTAGGGTTACTTTCTTACTTTCCCTCTCCTTCTGTTTATCTGTCTTCAGCAAATGTACATACCCTGTAGAAAATTTTTTAAAAAGCTAAAAATGAACGTGGCTTATAATTGAGCAATTTCATTCTTGGGCATATATACAATAGAAATGTGAACATATTTACCAAAATACATGTACTATAAAATTCCTAACAGTGCTGTTTCTAAAATCTAGAATTAGAAACAAATCATATGCCAATCAACATGAGAGTGGATAAATAGATTGTAATATATTTGCAAAAAAATCATATTTTCCTTAAAGTAATGATATCAGTTACAAGCCATTGGATCCAAGTAATTGAAATACCTAAACTCAAATTGACTTAAGCTTGTCATTGCCCATAACTAGAAATTCACATATAAACTTGGTTCCATGGTTGGTAGGAATGGCGTCTTAGAAATGCCATCAAGGATCTAAACTCACTGTTGGCTTCATTTTCTTATTAGAAACAAGATGTTAGTCAGAGTTTCAGGCAATACATCCAGAAATGGCTATGTCTAGAATTAGAAGAACATAAACTATACTTTGCTTATTTCCCCTTATTAGGAGAAAAAAACCCTATTCCTTAGGAAGATGATAGCATTCTTAGTCTTATATATAACTGGCCAAAAGCCAGTTACATACTTATCCCAAAGCAAATCACTACATGAGAAACCAGGTGACAGAATTTGCCTAAGACCGATCTGGGATGGGATGGAGCCCTGACCAATGGGCAACTGACAGTAATGGTATTAAGGACACTTATTCAAACCTCAAATACTAGACTTATGGTTTTTGTTGAGAGGTGGAAATAGTGTTGGTCTCAAACTTAAAGCAAAATCACTATCCTGTCAGCAAGAACTCAAACTTTCTCTTACTTGTCAGCATGCTAATGTTGCAGGGCAACCAACTATACCAAATCTAGGCCAAGGCCGTTGTCTGCAGAGAGAGACAAGAGGCAAGTACTGACCTGAAGTTTCTTCCCCCAAACATGCATGAGTTCCAAAGAAAAACAAATTCCCTGACAATAGAGAAACAGGACACATGCCAGTGTACACAAGCAATCAAAGATAACATTACTAATGACAGGGAACCAGCAGTTAGCATAATGGTTATGTCGCTGGACTCCCAAGTAGTCGACCGCGGTTCGCGTCCCGGACCCGATGGCTTAAAACTCACACCGGGCGCGTGTGCGTGTGTGCCCAAGATCCTGAGAGGAGAATGGAGGAGAGGGGATTGCGGCGTGACCATCACCCCTGGGGGGTGATTTCTCGCTTTCTGTCTCTATGTCTCTCTCTGTCTGTCTGGCGAGCGCACACGCCCTGTAGTGAA
>NW_006203786.1:660803-669669 GCF_000334495.1 Tupaia belangeri chinensis
ACAGCCCCTTTATGGAAGCCGCCCCCAAAAAAAAAAAAAAAAACATTACTAATGACAAATCGAATTGATACGTGTATTCCTTACATCATTCACTGAAGCAGGCATTTTACCTTGGTACTATTCTTCACAGAACTCCATAACCTCAGTGTAACCCTTAGAAAACCCTTTGTAAACCAAAACTGTGGGATATTCTACAAAATTCCTGACAGTATTCTTCAGAGGTGTTAAGGTGATAGAATACAAAGAAATAAGAGAAACAGTCACAGATTGAAGGAGGCTAAAAACACATGACAGTAAAATGCCATGTGGAATGTTTTTTACAGCTGAGTAGTATTCTATAGTGTATATGTGCAACACTTTCTCAATCCATTCATCTGTTTGTGAACATTTGGGTTGGTTCCATGTCTTAGCAATTGTGAATAATGCTGCAATAAACATGGATGTGCAAGTACTTTTCCAACTGAGTGTATTATTATCCTTTCTGTAGATACCCAGGAATGGAATTGCTCAATCATATAGTGGTTCTATTTGTAGGTCTCTGAGGAAGCTCCATATTGTTCCCCACAGAGGCTGTACTAATTTACATTCCCACCAACAGTGTTTGAGAGTTCCCTTTTCACCACAGCCTCGCTAGCACTTACATTCTTTATTTTTTTAAACATTCTGTCTGGGGTTAGGTAGTATCTCATTGTGGTTTTGATTTGCACTTTCCTTATGATAAGAGATGTTGAGCATTTTTTCATATGCTTTTGGCTGTTCATATGTCTTCGTTAGAGACCCTGGCATTTGATAGAGGACGAACATGGAAGATTTACTTCTATGCAAAGCAAGCTATACTATGAAAGAGAGACATTGTACATTCCCACTTAATATATACTGAATGTCTGCACTCTATGGCAGAAACTGAAAGATTGGAAGAAGCATGATGAACAGTTGTGGATACTAGAGACTATGTGGGAGGAGAGTGGGAAATGGGATCAAAGGGAAACAGAAAGAAGCAAAACATTTAAGATACACAAAAATGGAAAATTATCTGTTGATGATAATGTGTATAATAATATCTTTAACTAGACTGATATACATTGTATTCATGCTGGGAAAATTCATTTTACAAGCTGTACTGATAAGCAGTGATAGGGGACCAGCAGTTAGCATAATGGCTATGTCACTGGACTCCCATGTAGTCGACCACGGTTCGTGTCCCGGACCTGGTGGCTTAAACTCACGCAGGGCATGTGTGCATGTGTGCCCAAGATCCCGAGAGGAGAATGGAGGAGAAGGGATTGCGGTGTGGCCATCCCCCTTGGGGGGTGATTTCTTGCTTTCTGTCTCTCTGTCTCTCTCTGATAAGCAATGATAGAATAAATATAAATAAATAAATAAACTATGTAATAAAACATGATGCTGAGAAAAAGAAGCTAGGTATCCAAAAGAACACAAATGTATTGGGTCGTCAGGAAAGTTACAACTCATTCTTCCATAGAAAAACATGTCATGATTTTCCCAACCACCTAATATAATTCCATTTATATAAAGTTTGAAAACCTGCATGATAAATATATATTTATTATTGTTTAGAAGAATGGTTTCTTTGGGGGAAGGGCAATGACAGGTAGTGAGCATAAAGGAACTCTTTTTTTTTTTTAGAGAGAGATTTTTACTGTAGGGAATGTGCACTCGGCAGAGAGACAGAGAAGGACAGAGAGACAGAAAGCAAGGAACCACCCCCAAAGGGGGATAGCCACACCACAATCTCTTCTCCTTCATTTTTCTCTCGGGAATTTGAGCATGCAAGCATACACACCTGTCATGAGTTTTAAGCCGGGAGTCCAGCGACATAGCTATTACACCATCTGCTGGACCCCATAAAGGAGCTTTTTGAAGTTCTATAAATGCTCTACATCTTGATCTGGACACTTGTTACATGGATGTACACATATGCAAAAGTACATTGGTCTGTATATGTAAAATGTGTGTACTCTTCGTAGTTATATCCATCAATTTAACAAAGGGAGGCAATTGCCAAGGAGGATCTGAGCACGCTTTGTCAAATGGCGATGTCACTGAAATAAATATTAACGTATGAAAGAAACATGCCATGTAGGATCCCAGATCAGATGCTAGAACAGAAAAAAGATGTTAGCAGAAAAAATGAGGAGATCCAAATCAAGTCTGTCGTTTGGCTACTTCTATTAATTCCAACTTAATTTCTCACTTTGGTAATTATACCGTGGTTACCTTAGATGTTAATCTGGAGAGAAATTGAGGTATAGAGGAATTCTTTGTACTATAGTTGCAACTCTTTTATGACTCTAAAATTATCTTGAATATAAAATTTAAAAATATAACTACTTTTGGAAGGGACACATTCTGCCATGTGAGGAGCCTGCTCCTCTTGTCCAAAAGACGAGCATTCAAGCTCTATCTCAGAAGCAGAGAGCAACCCTCACCAGACAACTGAATCTGTGGACTCCTTAATCTTGAACTTCCCAGCCTCTGGGGCTCTGAAAAAATAAATTTCTGTTCTTTTTAAGTTAAAAATATGTGTGTGTGTGTGTGTGTGTGTGTGTGTAAGTGTGTGCATACATACACTTATTTGTTAGTGTATTCTTTTTTCATGACTTCAAATCTTCAACAAGCATTATCAAACTTTCATATATTTTCCCAGTTCTACTATAGCAAGTACCTAGTTGTGAGAAACATAGTTAACTATAATTTTTTGAGAGATTTTTTTTTTTTTTTGCTACAGGTCATGTACATTCACCAGAGAGACAGAGATAGAAAGAGAGAAATCATTCCTCAGGGGGATGGCCATGCCACAATCTCTTCTCCTCCATTTCCTCTTGGGACCGCATCCCTCAGGGGGATGGCCATGCCACAATCTCTTCTCCTCCATTTCCTCTTGGGATCTTGGGCAAGCACACACATACACCTGGAGTGAGTTTTAAGCCAGCGGGTCTGAGACTTGAACCGTGGTCTACAATGTAGAAGCCCAGCAATGTAACCCTTCTGTCATCCACTGGTCCCAATGATAATGTGAATGTCACAAAACCAAATAACTTTGTTCCATTACTAGTTCCTTTTTTTCCTGTAAATCTTGGCCCAGAAGTAATTTTCTCAATGCTTTTAAAGCTCATAAATCTTCCATAATCCTTATAATCACTGATAACGAAGCTCTTTTTTTGTTGTCAACTCCATTATATGCTTTAAATAATAAGGACTATAGAGGATTTTACTAAGTAGTTTCATAGTTGCTAATCTGAGCTACAAGAGAGCAAACAGATTTAATAGGTTCTTAATATGATACAAATACTTTGGAGATTTCTCGAGAGGAATAAAAGCAAAATGGAAAGGAGATGACATTTGTGATCCATGCTGAAGAATAACGAAAGGTTTGGCAAAAGCAAAGGTAAGAAAAATGCTTTCTAGCTGACTACTGATTATCTTTTCTCCCTACATAAAATGTTGACCACGGTCGTTACACCTGTTCTATTGTGATTTACTAAATGTACACAGGAGGGGGAGTGTTTTCACTTTGCCTTTCAAGCTCGTAGGTCAGTGGATCATATAGAGCTGCATATGAAACTGATAAAGCCGACTTGGCACGTCAGAGCCTAGACTTTGAGGTCCTTGTGGAATTTCTAAAAGATTTCCTTATTCTATATGTGGGAAGAAGTGAAATGAATATTTGGTGACCAAAATGATGAAAAGTGTCAGAGATTGCTGTGTGTCCATGAAATCCTATTTCAAATGCTATTTCTAATCCTTTCCAGGTAGGCAAATAGCCTGTGATTCCCAGTCTCCCTGGAGTTTCGGCCAAGTAATATGGGAAGAAGTCGTACATGTCACCTGCAAAATGGGCATATGACAAAAGTTTCATGCAATTCTCCATAGCTTCCTTCCTTGCTTGTCCTAAATTCACAAGAAAGGAACCCCTATCTACCTAGTTTATAGACGTGGTCTATTAATCACCACTTTTTTCCAATCTTTGGTGGACTGTGATGTGAGAGAGAAATAAACATCAATTACACCACTAACATTTTGCAGTTCTTTATTAAATGGCAGTTAGCCTACTTTGGCTAATACAATATTCCGTATGCTTTAGGAAACAGTGACATAGGGGATCCCTTCTCTCAACCTGCTGGGTGATGCACATCGACCTAGATAGATTAAATCAGGCAGTCATGCTTACATGTATTTTCATTATATCTTTCCTTTTCGTCCTTCTTTATTCTTTTTATCTTAGGTGTCTAGGCTCTGGTTTGTTGTATTTGAGCTTTTCAGTAAGTAGGGTGGTGATATATTCCAGCTTTCCTAGGTCAGTATTGGTTTTTGTCTGTTGTCCCAGTATGATGATTAATATTATTTCACTCTTTAAAGTTTGGATGTGGTCACTACAATGATAAGTTGCCTTGTCTCCTTATTGGAAACAGACGACACATAAATAAAAGAATGAATAAAAAAGATTTATCTGGAGTGTTATACTTTATGAGCATTTGAAGTTGCATTTTGCCCTATTAATTTTTAGATAGCCAAAATTATGGTACTTTCTCTACAGTGTATTATGCAATATTATTTCTTTACAAGAGTATCAATCACAATGATTAGAGAAAGATGAAATGGGAAGCTTATAGAATATAATGCTGAAATTATTTCAGTGACTTAGGACAAACTATTTTGGTGTATGCCACATATTATTACAATATACAATATACAGAGTAATGGATCTGGTTATTAAGTGCTAATAATTATAAAAGTATAGCCATAATAGTTTTAGATGAAAAAAAAATCTACACAGAGGCAAAGAATTCTCATAAGAAATACAACTAGAAAAGAGATTGGAATCACATTTCACACACCTGGGTAGCTGGGAATTTGTTTGTATTAAAGGCTATGCATAAAAGTGAATTCCATGTGAATTTTTTTCATTACTAAGAATTTCAAATTGATTAAAAAAGTATTCATTTGCAAACTGGGGGGGGGAAATACTTGATTTTCTGCATCATTAATTACAAATAGGCATTTCTTTACACTCTTTAGAGACAGTTTTTTAAAAAATCTCTTTAGTTTACACTATTTTTCCATAACAGGTTTAAAAAAGAAACAACAAAAAGAAAGCTCTAATGATTATGACTAAATTAAGGTTAATTAGAAATTAACCTTAAAATGGCTTCTTTTTAAATAATTACAGTAAAAAATCTTTCAGGAAAAGAAAATGTGGAAGTGGGGAAATGAGCTTTAGCAAATACGGGGATATAAAATTGTAAGAACCATCATGTGATATGAAAATTACTCTGAATAGGCAAGTGGAAGATTCACCTTTGCTGCACCTTCCAGAACAGTCCAAACCCCTGCCATTTTAAAGATGGATCACAGCTCGGTTTTAATTCTGGCATGCAAATTGTATCGATTTTATTCAGGTCGCCACCTGAACCTACATTACCGAAATCTCTCTCACCTTAGCTTTAATTTATTATAAAAAAATGTCATTAACCTTTCATGGCGATTAATCACAAAAGATGCTGAAATTTCGTGTGATAGTGTGTACCCGCAAACCTATTTGAAACGCGCTCCACCACATTGAGTTTCTGTCTGAGATAGCTGATTTAAGCCCCTGATATAGTAGAGCTGGTACCCCATTCATTGTGTTATCATTTTATACAGTCTGTCCATAAAAACCCCAAGAGAAGAATGCACTGTCTGTCCATGAAAAATAACCCACCGTCTGTAGCTTATGGAAACAACGACAGAATTTTAAATACCTTGGAAAAGCCAAGCATAGCCATTTACATGATTTTTGTCAACGCTCCTCTGGTTGAATGGCAACATTCAGATATAATGAACAGAGGAACACAATTAAATATGCACACTAATGAGGGATAGAGAACTGAGATTTTTGTCACTGTTCAAAAACAACACCTTCCAAAATTTAGAATAATGAAGTAACATGGCTGCTGGAGAGAAGTAAGGGATGCATTATTAGACACAGCAGTAAATGTCAAATATAATATACTACAGCAATATTCTTCAGTTTGACTATGGCTCTTTTATTTCTTGTTCCCATGTATCTCCTGCTGTTAACTGTTCATCTCCCATCAATTTTATTCTCATCAGGAGTTGCCCTGGTCAGGCAGAAAGACAGTCTTCGTTTAATTAAATGCCCCTACTAATAAGAGAAAGCTAAGTCCACGTGGGCATGTCTAAAACCCCAACGCTGACGTTTGAGCAAGCCTGACAAGTCTGGAGTTTACATTGAACTCTGGGTTTTAGGTCTGCTTGAGATGTACTCAGAAAACTATTCTCTCTAAAAATGTCTCTGAGTCTCGAGGCCCTAAAAAGTAAAAATAATTTATACCAAGATAATTACTATTGATTCTTGCTACATGGAACTCTCTCATAAGGACTTCAGATATATGAAACACACAGTGGTTTTGCTTTTAGTAAAACTGTGATCCAAGTATTACCCTGTGATTCCTGCAAGGCATTCACCAAAATAACATTGATTGGAATTATGGCTTAGATAGTGAAATATTCCAAGAAGTTACTAGGCCTTTGTAGGTCAAGTGATAATAAAGCATGTATCTTTAATTCATCTTTACAAAGATGAACCAAGACTAAGATGAGAACCAGACATGTATGATTTGATAACCTGGAAGTTTACAAGATACTTTCTACATGTGAGCAGGAATCCCAAGGACCAGGAAATATCATCCTTATCAAATGAGCATGACTATGCATACACTTGTAGCATGAAAATGCATCTGACTTCTCATGTGTTTGGATGAACCTGTGAATGGTGGCGGAATCTCAGTGGATCATGAGCAGCAAGAAACAAGGCAGCATCTATCAGTCCTGCCCATGACTGCCCTGAGAAAAATCACAATGCTGCAATTGGGTGACTTCAGTTTTTGAACTGATGGAAGTCTCAATTAAAGATAAACCTAATTTGTAAGATATCTGACAAGCAAATTTATTTTTCTATTGGATGTTATTTATTGCATATAGTCATATGATTGAGAAAATAACCCATAACCCCCCTACCCAAAAGCTTCAATGACTTTTTCTTGTCCATATTCCCTGCCAGTCCTTGTCACTATGCATATGTAATAAACCATATGTCAAGTGCTGTCCTGGGCACTGTCCATACTTGTTCATTTCATCCTCAGAATAACTCTCAGTGTGTTCTCCCTATTGTTGAAGGGGAGACTATGGGGATCAGCAGGTGGCATGGTGGTTAAGGTACTGGACACTCCCATATGGCCGACCATGGTTCGAGTCCTGGACCTGGAAGCTTGCTTTTTCTCTCTCTCTCTCTCTCTCTCTCATCTCTCTCTGATCAAGTTAAAATAAATGAATAAATAAATAAAATAAAATAAATAAAGGGGAGACTATGACTGAATAAAGTTAAGAAACTTGCCCTAGGTTGTATGACAAGTTGAAAGATCTTGGAATCAATTTCTGGTTGGTCCAAATCTGAAGTCTATACTCTTAGCCACTCTGTACCATGACCCTTTATGTCACGAGATCAAGTTGTGAATAGATTTTTATATCCCACTTTTGTTCTTTCATCTCACTAAATGAACTCCTTGGCTTTCTAATTAACTGACCAAAGTTCACTTGAAGAAATGGATTATAATATAATCATTTCTTTATTTGGGGGTATTTATGATCATCTCGTTTCTCTGCTTAAGTACCTAAAACTGCAATGAACACCCTTTTTTTGCATAACGCCTTAAGTTTTTAAAATTTACTTCAATCTATTTATTATATTCATTCACTGTACATCAATACAGTATACAAAATGAGATTTTTCCATCCAAAATACATTGTATATTGGCTCAATCCAGGATAAGATTTTTACCATAGGGCACATGTGCTCACCTAAGAGCAAGAGTGGGACAGAGAGAGAGAAAATGAGAAATCACTTTGTGATCCCTTATCCTCTTTTCTCTTCTTGGTATGTTGCACATGCGCACACACACACACACACACACACACACACACACACACAGCATATTTTTCAAGCCACTGGGTCTGGGACACAAACTATACAGTCATCCATGTGGGATCCAACACCTTAACCACCATGCTGCCTAAGTGTAATGCTTTTTTCTCCCCTCTCCTCCATTGAGTTAGTTCCTAAGGATACATTTCCAGCAATGGTATTGTTTTGTCAAGATCTATAGGCATGAATATCTAATATATTTGGTCAGCTACAATAGCATAGCAGTGAGGTAACGCTCTGTGATGCTAAAGCCACGTGGAAGGTCCTTGGTTCATGTCCCAAGGTCTCTCTATTCAGCCCAGTCATGTACATTGCCCATGATCCTGTCTGGCTGAGGCTAGGGGAGACCCTGACATAAGGATACTGTTGGAAGTGCCTCTCTATCATAAGATGAAGAAAACTTCTAAAATTTTTAAATGATGTTAAATGCATACCTCATTTGCATATCTTACAGAGGTTTCAGAGAACTTTCAATGAAAGGATAAAAAATATATTACATTCCTAGGGATAACCAGATAGTCACTGGACTCTCACACAGTTGATCATGGTTCAAGTCCCGGACCTAGGGGTTTAAGACTCATGCCAGGTGCATGTGCCTGCATGCCCAAGATCCTGAGAGGAGAATGGAGGAAAAGGTATTGTGATGGGGCCATTCCCCCTGGGGTGTGGTTTCTCACTTTCTGTCTCTCTGTCTCTCTGGCAAGTGCACAAGTCTTATAGCAAAAATCTCCCTTAAAAAAAAAGAAAATTACTAGATTATAATTAATTATCTCCATAGTATGAGATTCTGCAAGTTAAAACCAAGTGTTTTCCTAATTACTCAGGATTAAGAATTCCTTGTCCCAGAAAAATCCTAGCCAA
>NW_006203786.1:669728-670745 GCF_000334495.1 Tupaia belangeri chinensis
TTTCTTTCTATCATTTAAAATATAAGTGTGAACGTATCTTAGGAAAATTCAAAATAAATGAAAATGAAAACTACTTAGAAAGGTATGCAAGAGAAAAATCATTAGAAAATATAAACTTCCCAGAGGGATTATTTATGCTTCATCTTTTACCACAATGGAAATTTCACCCTCAGATATATGGGAAGTTTTTCACTAAGGGTTTCCAAAATTTAGAATTTTTTTTTTGAGAGATTTTTGCTATTGGATGTGTATGGTCACCAGAGACAGAGAAAGAGAGACAGAAAGTGAAAAATCACCCCTACCCTCCCAGAGGGATAGCCACACTGCAGTCCCTTCTCCTCTATTCTCCTCTTGGGAATTTGGGCACACGTGCACTTGGCGTGAGTTTTAAATTGCCAGGTCCGGGACTCGAACTGTGGCCGATTATGTGGGAGTCCAGCAATGTAACCATTATGTCATCTGCTGGCCCCCCAAAATTTAGAATTCTATGACCTCCTAAAATAGTTATCCTATATAATTTCATTTCTCTTTGGAAAGTATCTACCATATACCCAGAGTCATAGGAACACCAAAACAGAAAGGAAAAAAAAAAGTCCTAAGACAAGCACATAAATAACCACAAGAATATAAGAAATGTAGAGAAGCTATATAGAGTAAGAAGAATACGGTCTCTGCAGCTAGACTAAACTGGTCTGAATTATGATCAGCCGCATTGTAGTGATGTGACTCGATAAATTACTCAGCTTTTTTTAAATTTAATTTCCTTATCTGAAAGATGGGGCAGTAGCACCTATTTCCAAACGCTGATCTGAGGCTTAAGTGAGTTAACTTACTTAGGGTGCTTAGACTAGGGGAGGCCACATAGAAGTGCTGTATATGTGTGTACTACTATTAATTTTAAGATAGAATGTGACACCTGACATTTTCAGGTTAAGAAGACATGCAGTGGACATTCACGAAAAAAAAAAAAAAAAAAAAAAAAAAAGGGAGCAAATCTCAGGAAAAACACAAAGGGGG
>NW_006203786.1:670839-696037 GCF_000334495.1 Tupaia belangeri chinensis
GTGGACATTCAAAAAAAAAAAAAAAAAAAAAAAAAAGAGCGAGCATATCTCAGGAAAAACATCAAGGAGGCAGTGAGTAGGGTTTTCCATGGAGTATGACAAGGACAATAAAAAAAGTATACCTAAAGTGCAGAAGTAACCCCTACCTAATGGGGAGAGATAAGGCATTATGACCTAAGGAGGAGGCAGGCAGAGGGGAAGCAGGAGGCCACAGAGGCATCATCAGCATCAGACACGGTGGTCCTCTCTGGCTTTTTCAGAGTAAACAGAAATTTGCAAGCCCGAGGTGAGAACAGGCCATTACAGTCTGTGGAAAAGCTTTGTCTTTTGATGTGACTCCGTGTGTCTGAGGAATGGTAAGACTTTAGTTTTAGCCAGATAATAACTACCAGGAGTTGAGGGTTGTGTGAAGTGGGGGCACGAGAAGAGCAGAGGCAGAACCTAAAGACTGGGCAGAAGGAGGCTGGGATGTCCACCAACACCATGCTGAGGACTAGGCTTTATTGCATAGACCGGTGTTTGCCAAAGTGTGTCGTGTCACCTCCTTGGAGTTTCTGCTTTACTGTCTATTACCGTGTCAGTTCAAAATTGTAAATTTCTTATCAGGGAGGCAGGACATTGAGACTAAAATGGGAAAACTGAAGAAAAAAGTGGCAAAGGGAGAGAATGCAGAAGGAGAGAACACTCAGGAGCCACTTTCTGAAGCCTCCACTTCCTCCTTCCACATCCCCAAGGTCTTCCTTTGCTATGAAGTACAGAGAATGATGTAGTTAGATGTGCAACTATAGCTCTCCCAGTGTCCCCCACGGATTTTCGATGATCATCAGAACCCTACAGTGTATGTTTGAGCCTTCTTTGAGATGCAGTGTGTGAGACCCACTCTTCCACATGGTATCCAAGGTCACATCAGGAAGAAACCAACCTGTCACCATTTACAGGCATCAGAAACACATTGTGGAAGGTCAGGAGTGAACTGCAGGTGACGCAGGATTGCTATGCGGATCTCATTCCACATAGCAGTGATGCACCCAGAGAGCCAGAAAGGAGTCCTCCCATACAAATCACACCATGGTGTATGAAAAATACACACTTAACAGACACAGGAATGAAAAATTATCTGTTGATGGTAATATATGGTAATATCAATGACTTGATTTATATGCACTGCATTCATGCTGGGGCAAAACACACACACACACAACAACAACAACAAGAATAAAAAAAGTTGAATTTTATGAAGATGTGCAGTGACTGAGATCAGTAGTGTAATAAGTACATCACTGGACTCCCATGTGGTCAACTGTGGTTCAAGTCCTGGACCTGGCTGTTTAAAACTCATGCCGGCACATGTGCATGTGTGCCCAAAAAAATTCGGAGAGGAAAAGAGATTGTGGTTTGGCTATCCCCTGGGGGCGGGGGTGATTTCTCACTTTCTGTCTCTGTCTCTCTAGCAAGCAACATGCCTTATAGCAAAATTCTAAAAAACAAACAAACAAAAGTACAGTCACTAAATGTAGATTTAAAAAATATAAAATAATAATAATAATGCAATAGTAACAGCAACCCTGCTATGGCTTAAAAGTATCCTCCCCAACCCTTGGACTTCATGTGTTGGAATTTGGTTGTTTTGTGAGGGTATTAAGAGAAAACTCAGTTTGATGATGATGTTGAAAAGTGGGCCTTTGGGAAGTGCTTAACATCAAGAGGTGCCCCTTTGATTAAGTTCTGGTGGGTTTATAAGGAGAAGGGAGGAGACCAGAACAGAAACATGCAATGACATGTATGCTCTGCTCTGCTCATGTGTGTCGAGAAGGAAGGCCCTCTGCCATGTTTTCTGTCAGCAAGAATACCCTCGCCAGGTACAGCCCCAGGACCTTGACCCTCCAAACTGGGAACTAAATAAACCTCTATTCTTTGAAATGACCCAGACTCAGGCATTTCTGTTATTAGTAAAAGGAGGGACCAGAACAAATCCTAACAAAGATGTCAAGGATAGAAGCTGCATAGCCAGGGAAATGAGAAGCACACATTTATCTTTTCCTAAATTCTGGCTATAAATCAAAGAACCTCTCTTCTTGGTGTAGTAACTGCTGATGAGGCGTTATCACCATGGTTTAATGGGTATTTCTTTATAGTCTATTCTTTGGCCATAATTTTTTGTTGTATTCAAAGAGCCATCTGAATCTTTTTCTTAATTTGATAGAACAGAGGCTGGGTCTGTTGTAAATTCTATTACTCAAAGAAGCACCTCTACAAGCTCCCTATTCACATATAAATGGGTAAAAGGATAAAACAGTTTCTGTTGGAGCTCAGACTAGGTTACCTGAAGGACTGAAATACAAAGTATGTGCCTTCCAGTGCAGACTACTTTGATGATTTTGAGAGGAAGAAGCACATACGTGCATGAACACACACACACTTGTGTGTACACATATACACACATGCAGTCAGCCAAATAATCTTCTTTGTAAAATCAATAAAGAATTCAGTAGACCGTAGGTTTTTAAATTAAATAATGATTTAATGCTCTCTTTGTTAGAGGACTTGAAAAGTTTGATTCATTACAGAATTTATATGATGAGATAGTTGATCCTAGAACTTTCAACGAGAAGTTAGGTGGTAAAAGCACTCAC
Source organism: Tupaia belangeri chinensis (assembly GCF_000334495.1). Taxonomy (NCBI): domain Eukaryota; kingdom Metazoa; phylum Chordata; class Mammalia; order Scandentia; family Tupaiidae; genus Tupaia; species Tupaia belangeri. The sequence continues at coordinate 673,473 of NW_006203786.1, forward strand.
ACACAGCAAAGAAACAAAGATGGTCACTTAGATCCCACCAGTGCTTGCCATGTTCCAGGCACTGTGTGACGATTTGCTCACGTGTGACCTCATCTACTCCTCATAATGATCCCATAAAGAAAATAAAAACTATCTCATGCGAGATAGTTTTGAATTCCAAAGACTCCACAAAACATTTCCAATATCTAGTACCTAGGAAATGTGAAAGTAATAATAATCAAACCATAATTGTGTTTTCAGGCTATATTTTTGTGTTTCATTTGATTTTTTTTTCCTCCCAGAAATCCTACATCAAGGCAGGACAAGAATTATTATCTCTAGTTTTAAAATAAAAGTGATAAACAGAGCTCAGAGAAGTTGACTCAACCAGTAAAACCCACTTGAATGTGGACCCCCAAAAATGGTATTTTTAGGCCACTATTCTTTGTCTCAGTATCTTTTCAACAGACAGATACTGAAGGAACTAGTAGCCATGCACACCGGGTCTGAGATGTCACCTCCCATCCATTTCCTACCCTCCACACCCTCCACACCCCAACACCCCATCTCACTCACCTTGACGTGTGTCTCCCTGCCCCAGACGCTCTTTAGAAGACATTTGAAGGATATGGGAAGCTGTTGCCTCCATCTTAGCAGACGGATTTAATCACCCCAAATATACTTTTTAAACATACACATCTCAACTTCATGTAGTGGACTACTAATCAGAAGGTTTATACATATTTGTTAAAACGTATAAATATTTAAGATAAATTAAGTAAGTGAAATAAAGCAAGTTCCAGAAAGATATATATGATTCTTTTGGGAATTTTTAAGACTGTATGCTTCTTATAGAGACACATATACTCATGCAATGTGTACCTACAGGCATGTAAATGCAGCACATTTATACACATGTATAACAGAGCCAGCAGCGGTTACTTCTAGCAGTCTGGGGAGGAGACCATGCTTGGGAACACTTACTCAAAGCAGGCTATGTCATCATATTTGATATCTTAACCCTGGAACCACACTGGTTTTGAATCCCATCCTACATCATCATAGCTGTGTAGACACAGGCAAGTTATTCAATTTTTTTTTTTTGAGAGGTTTTTGCTATAGGGCACATGCGCTTACCAGAAAGACAGAAAGAGACAGAGAGATAGAAAGCGAGAAATCACTCCCCAGGTGGGATGGCCACACTACAATCCCTTCTCCTCCATTCTCCTCTCGGGATCTTGGGCACGCATGCACACGCACCCAGCGTGAGTTTAAGCCACCAGGTCCGGGACTCAAACCGTGGTCAACTACATGGGAGTTCAGCGACATAGCCATTACGCTAACTGCTGGTCCCAAGTTACTCAATTTCTCATGCTTTCGTTTCCTCATCTGTAAAAGGATGGCAGTAATAGGGTTGATGTAAGAACTAAGTAAAATGACACATGAGGCACTTACTGCCTGATGCATAAAAATAACTATTCAATAAATGCTAGGTATTATACTTAGCTGTTCTAGTTTTTAGAAGGAAAATGTATATTTGTGTAAATTTAAATTTTTAAGAAGGGAACTGAGATGATAGAAAAGAAGTAATTTAGTTTCCTAAGGCTTTCATTACAAAGTACCACCAAGTGGTGGCTTAAATAATAGAGGTCTGTTGTCTCACAGTTCTGGAGACTGGAGGTCCACGATGGAGGTGTCAGCAGGGCGGCTTCCTCCTGAGGCTGTAAGGTGGGACCTGCTCATGCCTTGACTACCTTCAGGTGTTTTGCTGGCAATTCTCATGTTCCCTGGCTTATAGAGGCATCCCCTTGATAGGTCCTTTATATTCACATGGACTTCTCCCTGCACATGTGCTGTTTATGGGTCTAAATTTCCCTTTTTCATAAGGGCACCTATCATATTACATTAGGGCCCACCCGAAGGATCTCATTTGCAAAGATTCCATTTCTAAAAGGGCTATTTGTAGGTACTAGGGCTTAGGACCTCGGCACCTATTGGGAGTCACAATTGCTAAGGGAGAAGACCAAATTAGAGGGGATCACAGTAGTCCAGGTTTTATTCATAGTACTGACCAAGTAGGCAAAAAAAAAAAAAAAAAAAAAAAAGAATTTACAAAACCCAAACACCAGATGGTGTAATGGTTATGTTGTTGAACTTCCACATGGCCGACTGCAGATCCAGTCCCAGACCCAGTGGCTTGAAACTTATGCTAGGTGTACGTAAGTGCACGCTCAAAATCCCGAGAGGAGAATGAAGAAGAAGGGATTGTGGTGTGGCCATCAACCCTTATGGGTTGATTTCTTGCTTTCTGTCTCTTTGTCTCTCTGTGTCTCTCTGGCAAGTGGACTCACCCTGTAGTAAAAATCTCTCTAAATACACACACACACACACACACAATAAGAGGGCTAGCAAGTGACATGGAGGTTAAGGTGCTAGATCCAACTATGCAGTTCAAGTCCTGGACCCAGTGGCTTAAAAATCATGCCAAGCATGTGTGTGTGTGTGTGTTTGTGTGTGTGCCCCAAATCCCAAGAAGAATAAAGAACGATTGCAGCATGGCCATCACCTGGTGAATGATTTCTGAGTTTCCCTCTCTCTCTCTGGTGAGCCCATTCACTCTATAGCAAAATCTCAAAAACAAAACAAAAGAAAAATCCCACAAAATTTGGTAACTGGATGTAATGGAGGAAGGCAGAGACACTCAGGTTTCTGGCTAAAGCAGATGCTGTAGTGAAATATGTGAATGGGGGTAAATAGAAAAAAGGGAAGGAAGGAAGGAAGGAAGGAAGAATGAAAGGAAGAATGAAAGGAGAGAGAAAGAGAGAGAAAAAAAAAGAAGTAAGCAAGCCTCCAAAAGGAAAAGATGTGGCACGGGTCTATCAGGTTTATTTTAAACGATTCAAGCTTTATTTTTTAGGTTTTATTTCCTATGCTTTCAGCCTCCTTCATTATTTCTGATATTTCCTTTTCAGTGTTCTTGGGCTTTCACAGACACTTCTGTGCTGTTCTCTGTGGAGGCTGCTACAGCTCCTGGCTTGGAGTGTGAAGTGCTCAGGTGCCTTCAGATACAGACCTGGTCTATAGGACTAGGACTGAGTGTGTTGCAAGCAATGAGAGAGGGTCTATTTTTCTTATTATTTCATCACCATGTAACTTAAAAGTCCCTTAGCAATTGCCCACATAAAGACATCAGAGTGGTAAAGGTATGCAATGGAAGGAAATGGTAATAAAACACCTCTTTTTAGAGTCTCTAAATTGTGTGCTGAATTGTATACGGTAAGATAAAGACACTGGGGAGCCCCCAGTGACACACATGATTTGCTGCAAGAAATTTTGTAACACCTCTAGGTTTATGTGGATGACTTGTGATAAAAGTTTCCTGTGGCAAAAACAAGAGAGGACGTACAGGAAGTGGTTTAACAAGTTGTAGAGTGAGCAGAGGCAAGAACCTTCTAGCCTGTCAAAATGTAAAGTGGAGGGGGCTCCGAATTTCCCAGTGACTGAAGCACTGTCTGTAGCATGAATGTTAAATCAGCTAAATGAGCTACAGAAGGGTCTTGTCTGGGTTTGTACAGTCTATACATACATGCTGGGAGTCTCAGGGTACCAGGCACTGCTCTAGGTGCTGGTCATCTTCAAAGAAATTGAAGAAGTTCACATTTGCAGGTAATGGGGTTAGGACTTCAATATTTCTGAAAGGCACACAATTCAATCCATATTGTTATGGGAGAAGTTGAATTAGAAGTTACTGCAGTGATCCAGATTTTTACCTAGGACATTGGCCAAGAAAGCAAGAAAAGAAAAATAGGGGAAAAAATGCAGTAAGAGTTGTTGATTGGATGTAACAAAGAGAGGCAGAGATGCTCGCCCTGAGATTTCCGGCTAAGGCGTCTGGTAGAGCTGGTAGTGGCATTTACTGAGATGCAACGAGACCAGAACAAATCAGTGAACAAACCAGAGAAGGGTGTCTACCCTCATGGAGCTTGCTTACATTTCAGTGATGAAAGACAGGTGCCATGTGGTGAGGTGGGATAAATGCTCTGAAGAAAATCTCTCACAGCATGGTGAGAGACAGAGGTTGGTGGGTGGGGATGATGTTGCTAACTTACAAAGGGTGGTTAGGACAAGTCATTCTGACAAGGTGACATTTGAGCAAAGTCACTGAAGAAACGAGAGGATAAGAATGACGCTATTGGATGGAAGATAATTTGGGATATAGAAAAGGAGAAAGACCTTAGGGTGAGAATAAGTTGATTAGAAATGACAAATCTCACCCTTTTAGTATTCATAGTGTATTGTTGGCCTCTAGCATATGAAAGCAAATTTATAAAAGAAATCTGGGCTCTCTTTCATAGTAGTGGGTTTGCACATTTCTCTCTTCTTCTTTTTTTTTTTTTTTCCAAGTGCCAGAGGGCACATGCAAGGGAGAGAGAGAGAAGAGGAGGTAGCATGAAAAAACCCTCCCCTTCATCCCCCATGGGACCTGGTCATGTCACAATTTTTCCCCTCTACTTTTGCATCCAGTCAGGATCCTGGCATGTGCATACAGGCTCTGGCATGGATTTCAAGCCTCCAAGGCTGGGGATCAGACTGTGGTCAGCCATATTGGATCTGGCTCCATTTTCAGAACACTTAACTACTGAGCAATAGGGCTGTCCCACATTTTTTTATTTTTAACATTTTGAAGTCACCATTACTTAGGAAGACAGAGCAGTGGGATGGAAGAGCCAGGCCTTTGGCATCTCACTTCCCTGGGTCCAGATTCCGGTTCCAGTCAATACTGACTGTGATGGGCTGAGCAAGTGACTTCCCCATCTGGAAAACAAGAACGGTAATGCCTGCTTAAACTACCAAGTACAACTGTTGGTGGGAATGGAAATTGGTAGAGCCATTATGAAATGTAGTTTGATGGTTCCTAAAACAACTAAAAACAGAACCTCCACATGATCCAGTAATCTCGCTTCTCTGCAAAGCAAATGAAATCAGCATGTTGAGAAGGGATCTGCGCCCTCATGTTCACTGCAGTATTATTGATAATGGCCAGGATACAGTCGCAATCTAAGTGCCCTTCAACAGGTGAATGGATAGAAAAAAATGTGGCATACAGAGAGAAAGAGAGAGACAGAGAGAGAGAGATGCTATTCAGGTTTTAAAAGAATAAAACAGGCCAACCAGTAGCATGGTGGTTGAGGTTACTTGACTATATATGGCTAACTGCATGGTTCAAGTCCCGGACTCAGCAGCCTGAAAAATGCACTGGTGTATGTGCATACGTGTTGACAATCCCAAGAGAAGAAAGGAGGAGAATGGACTATGTTGAAAATCCCAAGAGAAGAAAGGAGGAGAATGGACTGCAGCATGGTCATCCTCCCTGAGGAGTGCTTTCTCATTTTCCTTCTCTCCCTCTCTCTCTTTCTCTCTCCAGCAAGCACATGCACCCTACAGCAAAATTTAAAAAAAAAGAAAAGAAAAAAAGGAAGTCCAGACATTTATGAAAGAATGCATGAACCTGAAAGATGATAATGATAAGTGAAATAAGTCAGACACAGAAAGACAAATATTGCATAATTTCACTTATGTGGGGATTCTAAAAATGTTGAACTCATAGAAACAGTAAGTAGAACAGTGATTGCCAAGGACCAGGGGGTGGGAAAAATAGCAAGATGCTGGTAAGAGATATAAACTTCCAGGCATAAGATGAATAAGTTCTAGGGATCAGATGTATAATTTGGCAACTATAGTTAATAATACTGTATTGTTCACCTGAAATTTAATAAGAAAGCAAATTTTAAATGTTCTTACCACACACACACAAAATGGTAACTATAGGTGGTGATGGACACATTAATTAATATGACCAGTCATGGTAACTATAGATGGTGATGGACACATTAATTAATATGACCAGTGGTAATCAGTACACAATACTACATATATCAATATGCAATAATCGTGTTATATGCCTTGAATACATCAAATTTGTATTTATCAATTAAATATTTTTTTAAAAAAGTAAACACTATGGGTTCTGGAGTACTTGGGAAGTTCAGAACAAATCCTACTAAATGAAGAATATTATTAATTCTATCTTTTTTGCATTGACATATAAAATAACTTGAGCTCAAATATTTTCATTGGTAAAGATTTTTTTACCTCCCTTACTCCTCCAGAAATCACCAAGTATAATATTTGATCCCTTCTCTCAATCTTACTTTTTTTTCCTTCCTCCTCTCCCAGGAAAGACATGACTTATTACTGGAAATTTAGTTTGAGAACAATAACGTGTAACTGTTCGAGCAAATCAACATTGATAATCTCTGAAATTTCTACTTGCATTGTTTCTTCTCACCTTAACCTTCATTTTACTTAGTGTTTTCCCTGTCACTAACATGTACTGGAACATTATTCATTATATATTTAAAAAACACTACATCCAAGTAATTCAATTTTTAAAATTATGGAATTCCTATTATGTATAGATATTGTGAAATAAATATAAGGGCCAACACCAATGACACTACCCTCAAGTTTACAATCTGAAAAAACATAAGCATGTGGAGTTCTAACAGGGCACATTGGCAATCTGAATAGAAATGTATAAAGTAAATCCTGCAAAGGACAATGAGGGTTTTTTTGTTTGTTTGTTTGTTTGTTTGTTTTTTTGGAGAGGTTTTCACTATAGGGTGCATGTGCTCGCCAAACAGAGAAAGAAAGACAGAGAGATAGAGAGCGAGAAATCATCCCCGGGGGGGATGGCCACACCGTAATTCCTTCTCCTCCATTCTTCTCCACCCATCCGCCCCCAGCCTGAGTTTTAACCCACAGGGGCCAGGACGTGAACCACAGTCGACTACCTGGGAGTCCAGCGACAGCCATTACGCTAACTGCTAGTCCCAAGGGCCAATGAGGATTAAAGAAAGAACTGTTTGTCAGAGGCTGAGATGCAACACCCGAAGTAGGCCATGTCCAATGGGAGTATGTCAGGGAACATGTGGGTATATCAGGGTTCAGAGTGGATCCCTGTTGAATACAGACATAAATAAACAAAAAGGAGCCCAAGGGTGGCCATGAGGGAGGCAGGAGACTAGAAGGTGCTGCAAATAACATTTTAGAATGGGCAAATCTTAGTTATTTTGAAATCAGGATCTAAGCTTGAATGAGAAGAACAGTTCTAAGGAGAGTTGTAAACTTCCTTACTGTCTCTTCTTTTCTGCGGGCTGTGACTTTTATCTTGAATCATTTGACATGCTATAGGACTTTTTTTTTTTAAGTTTATTTATGTATTTTCTCTATGAACCAGAAAGAGAAAAAGAAAAAAGAGAGATCATACCCCCAACAAGATCCCAATGCCACAATCTGACCCCAGCTTACGCAAGCCCCAGATCATGGGCATACATGTGCAGACGTTCTGCGGGAAGGTCTCTCAGAAGGTCTCTCAAGGAAAGACCTCTGGATGCGAACTCAGAACCTTTCTATGTTGGTAAGCATCACAAAGCATTACTTTTTACCACTGTGCCACCATCTGACCCCAAGGATACATGTCATTTCTAACTCCAACGCTAACATTCAGATCAACTGAAAAAAGGACAGCCTAATGAGCTAAGAACTGAGAAGAAAACTACCTTTCCCCCCCTCTGGAAATAATCTGGCTCTGATATCCTCTCAGATACTTAAAAAGATTGTTCCTGATTCTTTTGGACCAGATAGACATAGGTACAAAACACCTGTGGAGACTGAGAAGGTCAAGTTATAGGTAGGTATTTGTTGTCACTCCAGTCCTTTGGTCTACTATAAGGATCTAAGGGCCACTTTAGGCTTTTCTGGGTAAAGACAAAAACTTTCTTGTTCTTTTTTGTTCCCTTTTTCCTTCTCTAAAAAACTCAATCTTAATTCTATACGAAAACTTTAAAATGTCTTGAAGGAGGGAATTTGAGTAGCAGAAAAATAACTATAAATACACTTGGCAGGATTTGAATAATTTTTTCTATTTTCTGCACTATATACAGACAATAGCCAAAAAAAAAGATAAATCATGGTATGCCACTTGAGAGTTTTATTGAAAGAAAAATGTCATCTCAAATCTCAGCCAAAAGGTGGTCTATAAATAACTAACTACATATTTTTCAAGTTACAATTTCTCAAGTTGTTCCACTATACAAAGGGGGATTTTATAAAGTATCTCATTTGCAGTTCCCGCTTGTGAGGGCTCATTGAAAATCCCAGATCAATTTGATGATATCAGTATTTATCATATACTATTTGCTATGGTTTGCATGTGTCCCACAAAAGTTCAGATGTTGGAATCTTAACTATTATACTGGTATTGAGAGGGTGGAAACTTAATATGACTATACTTTAAGAAGCGTGGCTTTTGGGAAAGGATTATGATTAGATAAAGTCATTAGAAAAAGTCACCATCATTGAATCCTGGTGACTTTATAAAAAAAAAAGAGAGAGAGAAACAAGAGCTGATGCCTAGACAGACACAAGCTCTTGGCCACCCACCATGTGGTGCCCTATGCCACCTCGGGATTCTGCAGAGAATTTCCCTCCAAATTAAAACTTCATAATCTGTAGTCTCTTGACTTTGGACCCCCAAAACTGTGAACTATAAACCTAGGTTCTTTACATATTATGCAGACTCAGGTATGTCTGTTACAGTAACATGACAGACTAAGACACAGAGTTGAAATTACATAGACATACTTTTGCCAGTAATATAAAAATGATGCACATTTTTCTTATGCTGCTAAAACAAATGTGTGTGGGCTGACTCCATAGCCTAATGATTAAGGGAGTTGGATCCCACCTGGCAGACCATGGTTCCAATTCCAGCCCATGGTAGCTTAAAAAACATGCTGAACACATATGCATGCTGTGTTCCAAATCCTGACAGGATGGAGAAATGGAGGAAAAGGGATTGAGGGGTGGCTACACCCCATTGAGGCATGCTTTCTTCCTCTCTCTCTGTCTCTCTGTCTTTGCCAAGTACACATACTCTCTGGCAATTAAAAAACAAAACCAAAAATGAATGTGAATTTTTGGAAATATGCCATTTGCTCTAGTAGTCACCAGAGTAGTAGTTCTCAAAGTTCTAATGAACTACAAATATAATCTCGTCATATACTTGGAAACTGCATCCTATGGTGTTCAAATAACTTGTCTACGTTTTCAAGCACCAAGCATTCCATTCAAGATAGATAATCACATAGCTCCAAAGACATGGTACCTGTAGAGTACTATATTTGGAGTTAGGATAGACCCACAGTAGTTTCTGACCTGGATTTGTAAGCATGAATCTAATGCTAATCTTTGAGCCCCTTCATCTTTGGAAGTCCCCTGTGGTTAATAGTCCTCTAAAAAAATGTAATTATCTGAAAGAAGTAGCTCCCTTTTGCTCTTCTCTATCTCTCTCTTTCTCTCCCTTCTTTCTTCTAACCTCCCTCCTGCCTTACTTCTTGCCTCCTTCCCTCAGAGACAGAGAATATATTCCATCATACAACTATTGAGTTAAATAATCTGCAAGATATCCCAAGAATTATAGGCTTTCAAGCTCCAGCAGTTAATTTGATATCAGGACAATAAACAGAGGAGAGGAAGCATGGAGGATAGAAAGATTTATGCCTTCTATTTGTCTGGATTTCTTTTGCATTAACCACCTGGTTTTTGCCTTATATTTAATTCTTCCAGACAAACTGCCATTTGGCATTGTCAAGGATGACCTGTCAGAATTGCAGTATAGTTTCATAACACAGAATAGAACAGATAAAGGCCAGAGGAAGAAAAAAAAATGAGTTCCATATCACCTTCTCTGTACTGCCTTCTTGCCTCTATACAAACATTGATGCTCATCAAGATGGAGCATATTTGACTGTCTTGATGAATTCACAAAGGTCTAAAGGACACTCTTCTATGGAATGATCAGCCTTTTTGAGAATAGATGTTTTCCCTTTGATTTGATACCTGATTACATATGGTAGCATGGCCAGTCAGTAGATCTAAGATCATTTTCTCTATTAAAGAAGATATAGCAGATAACTATATCCAAACAAATAACTTCAAAGATAATGTTAAAATTTTTCCTAGCCTATATGGAAAGTGCATCCATTTAACATGAATGATGTCTACAAAATACCAAAACAACCAACTGAATCAGAAAAATTGTTTTAATTACTGGCTAGCATGAGGCCACAATGAAAGAACACTTAAAGTTATTATTTTCCATCTGCATAAAGATTTATATCAATTATATACATCATTATTTGGTACTAAGATTATCATCAGATGAGATGATCATTATGAAGCTGCCCCTAATTGACAATTCCAGAAACAATTTAAGGGAGAAGCTATAGACAAAATAGAAAAATCAGTACAGCCCAAGAAAGACTGGTGCTATCAGAATAGAAATCCTGGGCCAGCAGATGGCATGGTGGTTATGGGTGCTGGACTCCCATATGGCCAACCATGGTTCAAATCCTAGACATGGTCGTTTGATTTTTCTCTCTCTCTCCCACCCTCCCTCCCCTTCTCTCTCTCTCTCTCTCTGCCTTTCTCTGGTCAAATTAAAATAAATAAATGAAGTTAAATAAAATAATTCTATAAGAAAAAAAGAAATTCTATATACATCCTATGATTCTCTGTCAAACTAAAGTCAAACTAAAATCTGGTACCAAAACCCAAAGATCCATGTACATTGTATGATATATCAATAAATTAAAAATGTAAAATATATATGATCGTCATACTAAATCATGATCTAGTATTTCACTGGGGTTGCTAAATTGTGATCTGCTAATTATATCATTCTTCCTAGATATATACTTATTGCTTGAAATTAAATTTCCCTTAAGAGCTAGGTTTATGTCATTGCACAAATTTATAATTCATACTGGACAAATAGAATATATTCCTAACACTTTCTAGTAAGTTTTTGCTCTACTTGTTGCAGTGGCATTCATGAATTCTTTTTTTGTTTGTTTGTTTGTTTTTTGTTATAGGGTGCATGCGCTCGCCAGAGAGACAGAGCGAGACAGAAAGCAAGAAATCACCCCCCCCTCCGGGAGGATAGCCACACCGCAATCCCTTCTCCTCTATTCTTCTCTCGGGATCTTGGGCACGCATGCACATGTGCCCAGCGTGAGTTTAAGCCACCAGGTCCGGGACTCGAACCGCGGTCGACTACATGGGAGTCCAGGGACATAGCCATTACCCTAACTGCTGGTCCCATAATTCTTTATCTAAATGTTTACAGTTTTATCATGAACTCATAACCACTTGTGAATTTATCCCATTTTAAATTATTGCATCGATTATATTTTTCATGATCAAATTTGCTCATCTTGGACTCTGCCTCAGTGGAGTATAAAAGCACCACAGCCCTTTGTCTGCATGTAACCAAGATTCTTTCTGTCTCTTAACCTTTACTTATAAAAATGTTTATAGCAAATTGAAATATGCTACCACCATTTATTTCCTCTTATTTTATGAGGGTTGCAGCATCTGGTGGCTTCTCTGATTCATTTGTTTAAAAAATTTTTATGGAGCATCTACTGTTTGGCAGGCCCTAAGCATGCATAGAAATTAAACTAGGCATAGTCTCTGCCATCATATGTTTTTTTGTTTTGTTTTTGTTTTTGTTTTTTTGAGAGGTTTGTGCTATAGGGTGTGTGCACTCGCCAGCCAGACAGAGAGAGACAGAGAGATAGAAAATGAGAAATCACCCCCTAGGGGGGATGGCCACACTGTAATCCCTTCTCCTCCAGTTTCCTCTCAGGAGCTTGGGCACGCACGCACACGCACTCGGCGTGAGTTTAAGCCACCAGGTCTGGGACTCGAACCACTGTTGACTGCATGGGAGTCCAGCAACACAGCCATTACGCTAACTGCTGGTCCCATGCCGTCATATCGTTTAAAGAAGGAGACAAACAACAAAGAAAAATTAAGTTTAAAATAACTTTATTAAATAATGAAAAACTGTGATAAAAAAGATGAAGGAAAAAGCATAGAGGGTAGTTTAAGAGAACACAGGTAGGGATGGGAAGGACTTCTATAAAAAGCTGCCATTTAAGCTAATCAAATGATGGAAGGCCTACCAGGTGAAGAAGAAAAAGAACATTCTAGACACAGGAATAGGATATGTGAAGAAGCCAAGACATACACAAAAGATTTTCATGAGTTCAGGGACCAGATAAAAGGCTAGTGTGGCTCAAGCAGTATGAAGAGACAAAGGCCAGATCATGGAGCAATTCAGAATAAGAATGGAAGAATATGGTAAGGAGTTTGGATTTTGCGTAAGGTACAATTAGATGCTGCTGAGATATGGTACAATTTTTTTTAACTTATTTTATTTCAAATTCTTTTATACATTCAATCATGTCATTTAGTTTGCGAAGTGAATATTCTAACATGTTTACATTTTTCCTCAGTCCAGTTTATGATACTATAAAATTATCTTCAACAGATAATACCCCATTTCTTTGTCCCATTAGTGCTTTGCCTCTCCATTTTTCTCCTTAATGTCCTTCCTCAGACTCTATTCCTTCACCCACGCTCTTCAAAAAAAAACACTGTATCTGGTATTCACAACCATTTACTGTGTTTCTATATCCTTTAGTCACTCAGTTTTGGGCATAGAGTGCAGAAACTCAGTATATATTAAGTGGAGACAAGCAATGTCTCTCCTTCATAGCCTGTCTTACTTCCCACAGCAGTAAATCTTCCATATTCATACACTTAACTGTTAAAAGCCAGGGTCTTGTGTTTTTATGGCTGAGTAGTAGTCCATAGAGTGTATGTTCCACAGTTTTTCAATCCATTCATCTATTTGTGGGCATTTGGGTTGGTTTCATGTCTTAGCAATTGGGAATAATGCTGCAATAAATATTGATGTACAAGTGCTTTTCTGATTAAGAATTCTTCTGTCCTTTGGGTAGATACCAAGGAGTGGAACTGTTGGGTCATATGGAAGTTCTATTTGTAGATTTTTTTTTTTGGAGAGATCCTCACTGTAGGGCGTGTGCGCTCACCAGACAGACAGAGAGAGACATAGAGACAGAAAGCGAGAAATCGCCCCCCAGGGGGGATGGTCACGCCGCAATCCCTTCTCCTCCATTCTCCTCTTGGGATCTTGGGCACGCATGCACACGTGCCCGGCATGAGTTTTAAGCCACCGGGTCCGGGACACGAACCGTGGTCGACTACGTGGGAGTCCAGCGACATAGCCATTACGCTAACTGCTGGTTCCCTCTATTTGTAGATTTTTGAGGAATCTCCAAATTGTTCTCCACAGTGGCTGGCCTAATTTACATTTCCACTACCAGTGTAAGAAAGTTCCCCTATTACCACACCCCAGCCAGCACTTATTATTTTTTGTTTTTTTAATCTTAGTCATTCTGACTGGAGTTAGGTGGTGTGTCATTGTTGTTTTGATCTGCATTTCCCTTACAATGAGAGATGTTGAGCATTTTTTCATATGCCTATTGGCTATTCATATATCATCCTTAGACAGTGGTTTTTTCCAACTCATTTTCCCATCTTCTATAGGGTTAATCATCTTTTTTCGGAACAGCTGCTTGAATTCCTTGTATATTCTGGTTATCAGTCCCTTATCTGACACATAGTTTACAAAAATATTTTTCCATACTGAGGGCTGTCGATTCACACTAATTACTATGTCTTTTGCCATGCAAAAAACTTATTAATCTGATGTAATCCCACCACTTTTGGTTTTAACAACTGTACACTGGTCACTTTGGGAATACTGGATGAGCTCTGGCAGGAAACTCAATGTCTTGCTATGGCAGTGATCCAGGTGTGACATGATGGTGACTTATACCACAGTGTCGACAAAGGTAGAGGAAGGAAACTTACATATTTAAGAGACATATTTTAAGAAAGACTTAACAAGATTTAGTAGATTGGGTATAGATTAAAATGATGGGGTAGTTCTAAAAAAAAGAAAGGAATCAAGGGTGACATCCAGTGTTCTTTCTTGACCATTTCAGTGGTGACTTTTCAGCATAGGGAAAAAGGAGTGGGAAAAGGTTATCAGTATGATTATAGCAAAATGATGTGGGTGTGTGTGTGTGGGTGTGGGGGGGTGTGCAGTAATAATCTCACCACCAAATAGAAACACTCGCATCATAGAAAAATCACTCCTTTCTTGCCTTGCCAGTTCAGATTTCAAGGCTGTTTCATTTGTGAGCTGAAGCACATGTCAGTCCTCAGTGTCATCTAGCTTCTTTGACCCTATTGTTAGGGTACATTTCTCTACGATCCTGGCAAAAAAATTGTCAGTCAATGTGCAATTTCAGTGTGGATGTACACTTCCACTATAGCTATTTTAATGAAAAATGATACATACTTCCATGAAGGGATACTAGCTAGATATCAATTAAACCACAAGTCTATTACTTAGCTATTTTTTTTAAATATTGCTAAAGGCAGCATTACTCATGTATGTGAGTACAGCTGAGAAAGTGGTTGTACTTGACTTTATTTTCTTTAGAACCTGAACATGGACTGTCCTTCAGACTTACCGTGTGAGGGAAATAACATTGAACTTGAACTCATATGAAATGATTCCATATAGTTTTATTTCATATACTATATCTTAAAGTTGAATATATCTTCAGAAAATTAAATCAAACACTACATATTACATCTAGCACATCAATACTTTTCTTCTTTATCCTCCTTTTCTTATTTTCCCTCTTGCTCATGAGGCTCTAATTTTGTCAAGAATATGATGTTCTGACAGCTTTTCAGAAATAGATTTTATACCTGAAGTTCTGTTTTCAGTTCTACTGAGAGCTATTTAATATTTTATTTTCTCCATTTTAAATTGTAAAATATTGTCTTATTAACTCAACAGGCATCAAATATGGAAGTTGAGAACCAAACCACTGAGCCAGGCTGCAGTTTATCTCCAAATCTAATGTCAATGCAACCAGAGAAAGTTACTTAAACTGTACCTACTCATATTCTTCTGTAAAATGAGAATAATTAGTTCCTACTGCGTAAGATTGCAATGGAGACTAAGAAATGAGTATATGTAAAACAGTACAGCACTTAGCGTATAGCAATTCTCTAGTTTAGCTATTACACCTGTTCTTATTACTATGGGCTAAATAGCAATTTAAAATAAAATACACTTTAAAATATGAGAGTGCTTCAAAAAGTTTATGAAAAAGTGGAATTAAAGTCTGAGTTCATTTTGATGCAAAAGAAATCCAAATCCATGTATAGTTTTCTCATAATACACATTTTCCACAAACTTTTTGAAAATCCCTTGTAGAATGTAGTTTCCCCCAACAAAAATAAAACAAAAACTAAAAAGCAAATTTTCCTTAAGATTCTCCTCTGCAACACAAACTACCCAAAAGATAATGAAGCAGTATCTATAAAGAATTGTGAAAAGTCATTAGAATATCAGAATTTTATACCCAGCTTAGCTATAATGCATGCACATAAAACTGCAAAAATACATTCTCTGATATTCAAGTAACTAATATTTTTTGCCTATCTTGAAAAAAATTAGAACAGACTAAAACTAAAAATGGAAAACCTATAGTATAAACAATAGTAACAAATGAAACTAATGAAGTATATATTGAATCTAATTAATTGCCTAAGGGTCACAAAACTGGCCCAGATTTGGTGGCACAGGTAATAGACCACAACTATGTGATACTGAATTCATATGCAAGGTCCAGGTTTGGATCTCAAGTCAACATGAACAAGTCAGGCATGTTTACATGTGTGCCCATTTTCCTAGCCAGCTAGAAGGCTTAGATGAACACTGTGATATAGAAAGACCCTGTTGAAGGTCTCTTTTTCTCTCAGGAAATAAAGTAAAAAAAAAAAAAGCTTTAAAAATAAAGCAAATAAAATAAAAGGTCACAAGACTGAACATAAATATCAAAAAGTAGTTCTTGGGAACCAGCAGTTAGCGTAATGGCTATGTCGCTGGACTCCCACGTAGTCGACCGCGGGTCGCGTCCTGGACCCGGTGGCTTAAAACTCACGCCGGGCGCGTGTGCATGCGTGCCCAAGATCCCGAGAGGAGAATGGAGGAGAAGGGACTGCGGCGTGACCATCCCCCCTGGGGGGTGATTTCTCGCTTTCTGTCTCTAATGTCTCTGTCTGTCTGGCGAGCATACACGTCCTATAGTGAAAATCTCTCTCTCTCAAAAAAAAAAAGTAGTTCTTAAAAATAAGCTTTAAAATAACAACAACAAAAAGGCATAGAAACAACAATTTCTAATCATCAAGGGCCTAGGTAATATTTTAAAAAAATACAGAAAGGAGGAAGTAATGAGATAGGGTAGAAATTAAAGAGAATAAGAACTACATCAACCCCAACCCTAGCTTCTACTGGTATTCCCAATGATATGCCAGTGTCCACAAAAAGAGTAGATCTATAATATTTATACAATAAATGAACATTCATTCAATATACTAAATATTGAATGAATATTGAACCTGGCGTGACTTTCAAGTCATTGGGTCTGGGACTCAAACCGTGGTCAGCCATGTACAAGTTCAGCTACGTAACTGCTACACCACCT
This sequence comes from Tupaia belangeri chinensis, assembly GCF_000334495.1. NCBI lineage: Eukaryota > Metazoa > Chordata > Mammalia > Scandentia > Tupaiidae > Tupaia > Tupaia belangeri. The sequence continues at coordinate 690,020 of NW_006203786.1, forward strand.
GCTGGTCCACTATATAAAAAATTTTAAATGCTTTTCTAAATAATAATTGAGCAAAAGGAAAAATATGTAATTACAAAATTTTAAAAACATAAAATGAAAGTACTGCTTATTAGATTGAGAACAAAACTGAATTAGACACAAATTCTAAACCTTAATTTTCTTGTTAAAAACCAAAATTAATTTTAAAAATTTACTACGCATTAAGCTTAAATAGCAAATAAAGGAATAAACAATATATCCCTAAAGTTAGTAGGAAAATGAAATGTACTAAAAAATATGGCAGAAGTGGTTAATATGAGAGCTGATTATTATAAAATATTAATTAACAAAATTGGAAACATTAAAGCACCAAAAGAACATATGCAGAGGACATTTTAAATAAAATCATAATACGCTAATCAACCTCAAGATATTTACTGATGTACTTTGGAAAATATGCACCAGAATTAACTCATGATAGTGTACAATTCTGAATATGTAATAACCATGAAAAAAATGAAAATGTTATTTAAAAACAGCTATTAGAAAAGACTTTGAGGATGAAAAATTTCATTAAGAAACTTTTTCAAAGTTTTGAGGAACATGTAATTAGCATACTATATAAAATTAGAGGCCAAAGGAAAACCTGGGAAGCTTCTCATTTTATGAAGCTTGCATAGCCCTGATTTAAAACTTGGGAAAACATCACAAAGTACAAATGAATTCCATTTTATAAACACAGATGTAAAAATTTAAATAACATATCATAAAATAGAAATAAAAACCAATTTATAAAGGCACTGCCCCCAAAAAGCAAAAAAATAGCATCATGCAAGAACGTTTAGTTTCCACAATATAACTCATTCCATCAAGTAGGGAAAATAACACAAGTTACATTATTTAGGTTGGATTTTCTAATCAATATAATAAAATATTATAAATAGGAGGAAATATTGGAAAGCAGGAGGCACATACGTTATTATTCGCAATTGGGGAAATTACACATTTAGAAACCTCAAAAGGATCAAGTAAAAAACTCTTAAATACTATTTCAAAAGGTGAAAGTTACAATTCAACATAATAAAAAAATCATTGCCTCCTACAATCTAGTGATAACCAGTTAGAAGTGAAAAAAGGAAAAAAGAATCTAGTAGCGCAGAAATAATCATAGTAAGAAAAGTAAAACACTTGTAAAATTACATTTAACTCTTTCCTGATATCTATATCTATCCATATCACATATGAGTGTACTTCAAAAATCCATGAAAAATAAAGTATGAGTTTACTTTGGTTCAAAATATTTTGAAATCAATGAGTAGTTTTTCATAATATGCAATTTCCATGAACTTTATGAAAACTCCTCGTGTATGTCTCTCTCTCTCTCTCTCCACCCAAACCATGTTCCAACATGGGAAGAACAAATATTAAAAATATGTCAATTCTTATATCAATTTATAGACTGCAGTTTCATGTAAAGTCTCCAAATGATTTCTTTTGGATCACAAATTCCGAAAGTTCCTTTATGTGTACAATTTTAAAGTTTTAATCTACTTTACTTTAAAAAATTATATCTAGTCAGCTGCTCTTCTACGAGAGAGAGACAGAGAGAGAAAGAGCGATAGACACCTAAAACAGGAGCTTCATGCCATGATTCACCCCCATCTCAGCCAGCCTGGATCCTGGGCACACATGCACACCTGTCCCCAGCCTGTACAGGGAATCTACAGGACATTTTTTTTTTTTTTAAGATTTTTTGCCATGGGGTTTGTGCGCTCACCAAAGAGAAAAAGAAAGAGAGAAAGAGAGAAAGAGAGAGAGAGAGAGAGCTCCAGAAAATAGAAAGTGAGAAATCAGGGGGAATGGTCATGCCCCAATCCTTTCTCCTCTTGTCCCCGTGGAATTTGAGGCATGCATGCACACATACCTGGTGTGATTTTCAAGCTTCCAGGTTGGGACTTAAATCATAGTCAGTCATGTGGGAGTCCCGGGCCCTAACAACCATGCCAAATGTTAGCCCCAATTTACAGAATTTTAAAGAATTATTTTTATAAAATAACATCTAGTTAGTTCCCCTTTTCACCTATATATGTGTTTATTTAATGTTTTCATCTTCAACATATCTTAATTTCATTTATGACTACACTAAAATTTCAAGTGAAGTTAAGACAAGTTTTAAAGGTAAAACCAGTGAAGAAACACAAAAATATATAGATAAAAAGGGATACTAAGTCAATTATGTTTTATGAAAAATAATTTTCTAAAGTTTTATAGATTATAGGGGCCAACATTGGTAGCAGAATGGTTCTGCATTGCACTGTGAGGTTAACTCACACAGGAAGAATCCAAGTTCATATCTGGAGACCTCCCTGAACACACGAAGTACATACATGCCCATGATCTAGGACCAGCTGAGGCTGGGAGTGGATCACAATGTGGAGACCCTATTGAGGGTAACTGTCTCTCTGTCTCTTGCACATGGAGGAAATAAATGAGTAAATAAAACCTTTTTAAAATTCTACAGATTATGGGATCAGCAGATGTAGTAATGGTTATGTCACAGGACCCCCATGTACTCGACTATGGTTTGAGCTCTGGACAGTGGCTTAAAACTCATGCAGTACACATGTGCATGCACGCCTGAAATCCTGAGAGGGCAAGGGAGGAGAAGGGATTGTGGCATGGCCACCACCTGCGCCCCCCTCCCCCAGGGGAGGATTTCTTACTTTCTATCTCTCCAGCAAACACACACACCCTATAGCAAAAATCTCTTAAAAAATAATTCTATAGATTAAAATACCATGAACATAAATAAATATGCAATCTAGGAAAATACTTCCTATAATATGAAAGTAAGAGCTTAATGTAGAAGATAGTTTAAGAACTTATACAAATAACTGAGAAAAATAATAAAACAATAGATGAAAATGTAGTCAGACAATCTACAGAAAAAATTAAAATAGCCACAAAACATGTGAAAATATTAAACCTTAATCATTATAAAAAGAAGTTTGGGATAGGCCCCATAGTCTAGCGGTTAAAAAAGTCAGATCCCATACAGCCAATTGTGGTTTGAATCCTGTCCCATGGGTGGGTGCATGTTTGCTTGCTCTCTCTCTCTCTCCTTCTGGTGAGTACACACACACCCTGTATCTATTAATAACAGGTTTGAATTTAAAGCACAGATTATTTTCAAATTATTAACAAATCAATGATATTGACAGAATAGTTCTAGAAATGTAACAATATGTTTCAATATAATATTTACAAAACTTAAGAATTTATTCTACTTACAGTGGTCTCTTACAAGAAAACAAATGTAATAAAAATACATCAATATCTCTAATGTTAACATTGATTAGAACAGTAGCACAGTTCATTAAGCTGTATCTCAAATATCTTATATGATTTAATGTTATTGAGACATTTGTATTAGACTTTGAAAACTTTTTCTTTTAAGAATTATTTAATTTTATTAATTATTATTTTTAAAAATTTGACCAGAGAGAGACAGAGAAAGCGAGTAAGAGAGTAAGAAAGTAAGCTGCCAGGTCTGGGACTTGAATTGTCATCAGCCATGTGGGAGTCCAGTGCCATAACCACCACACCACCTGCTGGCCCCAACTTTGACAACTTTTAACAACATAGATTATATAAGGAACTCAGTTTCCACCAGCCAAAACCCCTAATATTCCAATTAAAAAATGGGCGATAGACCTGAACAGACAAGTCTTAAACTAAGACATACCAATGGCCAGAAATCATGAAAAAAAAGGTTTAACATCACGAATTATAAGGGAAATGCAAATCAAAATCACATCGACATATCATCTCACCCCAGTTAAATGTTATCAAGTGTGTGCACGCATATACATGCACATGTGTGTGTGCACGTGCATGCACACACACACACAGGCAAACATGCACCAGCATGGCTGTGAAGAAGGGTGAACCCTTCTACACTATTAGTAGGAATGTAAATCAGTGCAGTCAATATGGAAATCAGTATGGAGCTTCCTCAAAAAGCTAGAACTATCTTTTGATCCAATAATCCTACAGAAATAGAACTAGTATGTCATCTAATAATTCTACTATCAGGTATATTATATATCCAAAGGATAGGAAAGCAATATCTCAGAGATATCTGCATGTTCATGCTCATGTTTAATGAATCACAAAGGCTTAAGATATAGACTCAACCTAAATGCCCCAAAACTGATGAATGGATTAAAAAAAGTTTATCTATGATGGGATACTATTAAGACATTTAAAAAGGATGAATTTCTGTCATTCGATGCAAAATAGATGAACATAGACGACATAATGCTAACTGAAATAACTGAGGCGCTGAGAGATGAATACTGTATGTCCCCACCAAATACTGTGTGGTCTCACTCTTTAACAGAAGCTAAGAGACTTGTTTGCAGGGAAGGAGAGAGTGCAATAGAGGATACCAGATGCTGAAAAGGGGGAGGAGGTTGAGGACACGAAGAAAACTTATTAATATATACAACAGTGCATGTAAACAAGTGGAATGGGTTACAGAACAGTATAGCACAGTAAAGAACCTTGGTGATAATTACATATATATATTTCCAAACAACCTGTATAGTGAAGTCTAAATGTGAACAACACAAAGTAATGATAAATGTTGGAGATGGTGAATGTGTTGTTTCCCCTTGATGTTTTAAAGAATTATTTTAATTTTATTCATTATTGTTATTAAGGCTTTTTTTTTTAATTTGACCAGAAAGATGAGAGAGAGAGAGACAAAGAGAAAGAAGAAAGTGAGAAAGCAAGCTGCCAGATCCAGGAGTCAAACCATGGTTAGCCATGTGGCAGTCCAGTGCCTTAACCACCATGCCACCTGCCAGCCCCTCCTTTGGCTTGATTATTACATATTATATACATGCTTTGAAACCCATATTGTACTCTACAGAGTTGTAAAATACTTATATATAAATCAGAAATTATAATAGAAGTATTTTTCTTAAATTCAAACACTGAATTTTAAAAAGCAAAATTTAAAATATTATAAATTGTTTTTAAAGGGCTTGTGTGTGTGTGTGTGTGTGTGTGTATTCCTAGTCACTGTGTATAACTCCAAGAAAATTTAACAAAATATTAACAATAGTGTTCTCTGCTGGATTAAGGGTAAGATACAGTTTAAAGTTTCCATATTTTCCAAAATGAAATTAAATACATTATTATAATTAGGAGAAAATAGCATTGCTTTAAAGTGAAACCAAATTTTATAATTTAGAAATGTCATTCAAAATGTGTTGACTGAACAAAAGAGGTGTGACTTGCTATTATTGACAGTTTCATTTATGTTGAAGTCTCATTTCCCAAAAGTTTTAGCAAATGGTCACTGTACTCTGTTGTAATGTGTGACTAACTCCTTTCTTCCTAAGAAAGCTGATGAAGCTCAGATTGTTGGTCTTTAAGAAAATGCAAAAGTATGGACATAGGAGTAAGCAGGGCCAAACCTGTACTTTGAAGCTCCTGACACAGAACAGTTCTTATTAATACATTTTACTTAAATATATGAGTGGCATGTTATTATTATTAAAATAGATGTAAATATGTGTTTGAGCACATATGTGGAAAGCCATGTATTTGAAAATTATTATTTTCCAAATAAAGAAACCATTTTGAACATTTCTGTGTAACTAGGATCACATAGCTTAGACTTCAATCACAGAGAATGAATAAATTTTCCCTGGAAAATTTCCTGGATCCCATGTTTTCCTGCCCTGCTCTTATTTTTTAAATGATTAAAATAAAATTCCATAAGGATGTCCATTTCTTTCTTCCCTTCTATCAGTCCACCCTTAGGGTTTAGTTGGCAAAGGTGAGCTTTGCAAAACTAATATCTCTATTTCAAAGAAAACTGATGTGGGAGATTCTGAAAGGTCTAAAAAGACCCTGTGACCTTTGGTGGGATTCATCCAATCACTTGGACAGGAGTTTTCTGGCTGGAAGGGGCCATGTGTCATACAGGGAGCTTACTTAGCACATGTATGTTTGGTTACTCTTTCA